>NC_069499.1:809729820-810029820 GCF_027579735.1 Bombina bombina
CGTCGAGGTCATTTCCAATACCTGGGACCCTAACACAGCCACACAATGCAAGCTTTCAAATCCAAACAAACTGGGAACAAGGGAAGGGTGCACAGGCATATGTACCCTAGACATATACAAAACACGGAAGGGAACTGCACTCTCATACCGGACCGGGTACACATCCCATGACCCTGCAAAATGCTCAGCCCTGAGTGCCACTGGCACTCACAGGAAGCTGTGCTGTCCCCAGAGCCACAGGCAGGCGGTAACTAACCTTTCCATTTTTGCTTTTAAATCTTAGCTGAGAGCTTGTAAGTGAGTGCTGGGTTTTCTCTGTGTGTTGTATTAATTTGTTTTGTAATTTTCCCTATGGTTCTTGCACCCAGACCTGTCTGGGGCTAACTGCCTGTGGATCTGGGGACAGCACAGCTTCCTGCACTTCCCTTCCGTGTTTTGTATATGTCTAGGGTGATTACATATGCCTGTGCACCCTTCCCTTGTTCCCAGTTTGTTTGGATTTGAAAGCTTGCATTGTGTGGCTGTGTTAGGGTCCCAGGTATTGGAAAGGACCTTGACGAGGTACCTGGGCTTGTCCCATTTGGCCAGATGTGGTAACTAACCTTTCCATTTTTGCTTTTAAATCTTAGCTGAGAGCTTGTAAGTGAGTGCTGGGTTTTCTCTGTGTGTTTTATATATATATATATATATATATATATATATATATATATATATATATATATATAGGCTCAAAAGATGAATCCACCCTCCTGGGTTAACCACCTGAGCTTGCCCTCCAAATATACACCAAACAATAAACAGTGAAGTCTCAGGATATTTTCAAACGTGCCAAGTTTAATTTAACATTTCGGGGATGTTTCTCCCCTTCTTCAGAACAATCAAATGGTGTGAAACACCCTCTTAAATAAGGCAATATTTACAAAGTGATTACCTCTTCCCCTCTGTGAAAGCGCCAAAAATTAAGCATTGCAAACAGTGAAAAAAATCACAAGCCACTTCCGGTCTGGCGTTACAAACATAAAGAAATTTCAAAATGTGATACAGATACATCAATATCACTTATCTACAAATCGCTACACTGTGTGCACAGAAAAACAAGTTATACATCATTCTTTTAGATGCCATGAAACAAAATGACTCTTAAATTGACAGACAAGTGCGTAGGTCCACCTATTGAACACTTTTTACAACTTCTTGAATTTTGTTTGAAAAAAAAAAACTACTTTAAATTTGAGAAATCATTCTTTCTCCAAACGGCCGGCATGGCAATAGGGTCCAATGTGGCCCCAGCCTATGCCAATATTTTTATGGCAAGTTTTGAGAAAGAATATCTGTGGTCCCAGAATGTATCTCCTCTAATTTTTTAAATGAGATACATTGATGATATTATACTAGTATGGAGGGACAATGAACAGCTTACAGGAGTGGTTCACCCTGTATAACACTACACCAACCACAGTAAGATTTAAGATGAACTGCAGCACATCTATACAATTCCTTGATCTGTTAATTACTAAGAAGGGAGACAGGCTAGAAACCACATTATACACAAAACTTTCAGACCGCAATTCCCTCCTTAGAGCTGAAAGTTGCCACCCACCCTCATTAACAAAGGGAATTGTCAAGTCTGAAATGATATGTACAATTAGAAATACTTCCAACTCAGAGAAAGGGGTCTCACAATTATCTGACATGAAGACAAAATTCCTCAATAGAGGGTACAAATCTAAAATTTTAGATCCCCTCTTCGAACAAATCAAAGGACTTACTCAGGACGATGTCCTTCAAATGCTGACTGACAACAAGGATAAAGAATCGAAACTGATTATCACTACAACATTGCTCCTAATACAACACAATAGGGGTGAAATAGCCAAAAAAACACTGGACAATCTTTCTGATCCAAAATTGATATTTGCCAAATTAACCACCCCCATGGTGGGATACAAATGTAATGCCAATATCCATGACCTCCTGTTCAGAACTGATCCTGTAAGTTCCTATGAAGTTGCCACCAAAATAAACATCAGGGACTGCTACAAGTGCCCTAACTGCACTAAGTGTAATGGCCTAATAGCCACAAAAAACACCAATAAAAAGTATACCATCTTATATTCTATTACATGCACTACGGAATATGTAGTGTACATGCTGTTTTGTCCATGGGGGAAACATTACATTGGAAAGACCCAAGGGACACTTAGAGAATGCATGGCAAACCATAGAATGGCTATGAGACAAGCCATTGAAAAGGGACAATCATACCAACCAGTTTCACGTCACTGGATGGAAGGGAAACACCTTGTGGCTTTGTTAAGAGTGATCTTGATTGACTATGTCCCAAAACCTTTGAGAGGTGGTAACAGGAATAAAATGCTTCTCAAGAAAGAGGCAGAATGGATTCTGAGACTGGACACTATTGTTCCTAAGGGACTAAATTATATTCCAGATCTAGGTAGTCTTATGTAAATTCAGCTGATTTTGTGCTTTTGGGTTTTGGGTAGCAGATGTATTTTCTGTGAATGGGTGATTTGCAGATGCCTTGGTGCCTTTAGACATCAGGTATTTGCATCTTTGCACCCATTATTGGTTCTACCCTTTGAACACCTACATTGGTTATGCACGTATGGTAGTTCTATATGACTACATTACAGATGTAATAAAAACATGAGACACCTTCCTGTTAAATAACCCCTTTTGGATCTATACCAGTGTATCCATCAACATTGTATGATCTTTATACATTTATCATTATATACCAAGTTAATGAGTACATTTACTATAGTGTACCACACAAACTACTATAAACACCTGTATAGAGTCTATTGTTCACAGTCAGTATTATAATATTTTGTTTATATATTTTTATGATGATCCTGTGAGCACATATATACTGTATTTGTTTGATACATACTTATTCCCATTTTTTTAAATCTTTTTGTGTGAGTTAATAGCTTTAATTGCCTATAGTTTCACACTAGACTATGACATTATGTCAAGCAGTTCGCTAGTTTTAGAACTGGGAATAGCGTGTATGTGACTATTTAGTTCTATTTTTTTTTTATTTTTTTTTTATTGAGGTTCTGAAAAAGGCATACATGAAAAATATAAAGAAAAACCGAAAAAGTGATAATAAAATGTAGAGATCATATAGCACAATTATGTATGACAATATAGTACGTTTCTAAAAAGAAAATTCAAAAGCATAGTATGCAAATATAATGCCTAATATTCTGTGTGCCCCCTAGATGACGGAAGAGGCCACTCTTGGACCTCAGTTATAAACTTACAATCATAGGTAGGGGGCTATTTCTAGTGGAGAGACCACTTTAGGCTCTCTAAATGAGAACCTCTTTTTTTTTAAAAATTTTATAAGTGTAAAAAAGTCCTATATAGCGATTATATCAACAATCTAGGTTTATATAGAGAACTCAAATAAAGGAAGACACCATGTTATGGGGTGCGCATACCTACAAGTCTGTGGAGGAATAGTGATAACATAAAAATTACTAACAAAAATTATAGCATCTATTTAGGAGAGTTCCCCAAAGGATATAAAATGTAAATAAAGCGCAAAAGTTGATTGTTTATGTAACTAAAAGGGTAAGCCTTATGATGGGATGTCTCAAACTGTGCATTAAAAACCGGTATAACTGCAATTTTGTATAATGCAAAATGTACCCCCCACTGCTATACTGAAATAACTTGAAACTTGAGTACTGATCTCAATTAAATACTATAAATAAGGCAGGATGCAGCGGTTCAACTAGCAATACAGAGCTTACATACTCAATGAACAAAATGAACACAATTAGCAAATTGTACCCAGTATGTGTTACCTACAAGATGAGAGTGTTCCTTGTCCCTAGAATATGACACATATGGCATTGTAAGATGGGAATCTAGCCATAGCCCTATCAGGACTAGAGCAGGTCCAGCCTGCACAAAATTCCTCAACAGTGTGAATGCAGGGCAACATATTACTCTATTCGATATAAATAATATGAAATATTAGTAGTTAAGATGGTCGCTTAATGGTAATAATATATTAATACTTCAACAAGGGAACCTCAGGATAGGGTACAAGATGAAAGCTCCGAGTTAGTACATATAAATTAAATATAGTGAGTACTAAAAGTTAAGTTAAACTGATAAATGTCTAACAGATGAGAAGCCCAAAGTACACTTTTGAGAACTGCAAGTTAACCTTTACATAGATAAATATGCTTGTAGGTGATGTGTATAATACACGCTGATAGACAGCAGACACTGGCTCAGTAGTCCACCGGTGAGGAGCTAAGAGTCAAGCTGGTAATAGAAGGCATCTCCGGCGATTACCCTTGTTGGGCTCCTTCTCGACTCCTTATAATATATTTTCAAAGTCTCAATGCAAAAGTAAGAGGGTCACATTTAGTATGATGAGCATATGTTGAGTACCTTGGTTTACTCACAGTGTTCAGTCAGCCGCCATAGCCCTATCAGGACATGGAGAACAAACAGGTCACCCGGATCCCACCTCTGGGGCAATGAGATTAAGGAAGGAGCGGGCAAAACAGAGCTAGCCAGGGCCGTCCGGTATCACCTGGTAGCATAAGTGGCTTTAACGTAGTTACAGAAGGGAGCACAACATGTAATCCCTGGTCATCATAAGCATAATCCTGTTTCTGGGCTGGAAACGCCGGAGAGCACCCCCCCCCCCGATCCTCCCTGGTTTTGTGATATGTCCAACCAGGGCTCTTCCAAGGTGCCATTGAGGGCTTGAGAAAATTCAGTAGGGCTCTCCAGTGTGATTGCATGTCTTTTCTCCTATACTATAATGGGTTGCACAGCCAAATCTGCGACTCGTGACTCCCAGGCTCTTACTGATACTTCAGGGGTAGGGCGTGGACGCTGGGGCCCCAAAGCGTCGCCGCCACTACCACCTCCTCTCATACAGGTTTCAGGCTGGGTAGGTCTGTGGGCTAGCCGGGCACTGCTGTGTTTGAAAGCTGTGGAAAGTTTATCTTCCAAGGCCGCATGGTGGGAAGCAATCAGGCCACGTAGCTCTTCCAAAAAGTTTGGGTGAATCTCCATGCCGAAGGTCTGGTAGCAAGCTTTAGTTAGGAGTAATGTATGCAATGTTCATTGTGGTTAAATATTGCATCGTACTGATAAAAAAACATATGCAGTGTCTTGTGGGATATCACTGCTCACTAACGACAGGGCCAGATGGAGCCCTGCCGGGGGGTAAAGATGGTAGGCTGCAACCTCTGTAGTGTTCCGGTGGGTTAAATAGTGTCTCAAATCTGGAAAGAGTGGTATCATATGAAAGATTATGTTTTGTTGCAGAGACTCACTCAAAAATATAATGTGGATGAGTTGATGTGGAGTAGCTTTCATATAGATACGCAGCAGCAGGTGAAGGAGCTGTAGATCATACAACCTGCCATGGCCGCCACCTATTTAGTTCTATTTTGATTATGTGACTATGACCGGCCCCACTTCTGGTTTCGGGAACCTGCTTTGTATAATACACATACACCATGGTGCCCTGCTTCAGGTTTCATATGTTCAATGTCACTTCCGGGTATGTTGAGGATACTCGGTCCGGTATTTTGTTACATGGCATCTAAAAGAATGATGTATAACTTGTTTTTTTGTGCACACGGTGTAGCGATTTTAGATAAGGAATCTTGATGTATCTGTATCGCATTTTGAAATTTCTTTATGTTTGTAACGCTGGACCAGAAGTGGTTTGTAATACCACTTCCGGTTTAGTGATTTTTTCACTGTTTGCAATGCTTGATTTTTTGGTACTTTCACAAAGGGGAAGAGGTAATCACTTTGTGATTATTGCCTTATTTAAGAGGGTGTTTCACACCATTTGATTGTTCTGAAGAAGGGGAGAAACATCCCTAAAACGTTAAATTAAACTTGGCACATTTTAAAAAATCCTGAAACTTCACTGTTTATTGTTTGGTATATATATTTTTTGGTATTTTTTACTCATTAATGATTTTATTTTTATACTAGTTTATGAATTGGATGAATCAAATTAATATATATATTTTTAATCATGAATTTATGGGAATATTAATTACAAACATAACTTAAATCAAGGATTGAATGTTTTTTTTTTTTCTTTTAAAAAAAGAGAAGAAAAGAAAAAAAGAAGAGAAAAAAAAATGTTTTTTTTTTAAATTTGTGATTAATTTTTGTTTTTTATGAATTGCTTATTACAATTGTGCATTTAGATTTTAAAATAATAAATTTATGGATATCCTATATTATATTATAACTTTTAGTTCTATGGCATTCGAGGTTAGTTCATACTTTCCTTAATGTGTAAACAGATATGATCAGCATATAACGTAACATGATCATGAATACGCATTATTAACAGGATTATAAACATTCATTACCGGGCTTCAATGACACGCTAAGGTGGGCGGTCTACACCGAACATGAACGTATTTAAGGGAAGCTTCCAGTGGGCGTGGATATTCCTCTGACGAAGCGGTGACGTAACCACGAAACGCGTAAGGCCACGCCCACCTCGCGTCTGTTGTTGCGGAACAGCTGAACAGCGATCAGCTGTTGGTTAACTCTATGGACAATTTGTTTGCGAAAATTGCGCAAAGCAAAGAGAAAAACTTTTGCCGGAGTGGACGTGAGTAACTTAAAGAAACCGGGGAAACACTTGTCAAAATTTCTTTGAACAACAGTGATACCCGGCATTGAGATTCACTGTCCTTACTCCTTGGACTAAGTACATAGAGCAAGCGGTCCTGAGTTATACTTCAATCTACATGTCTGTACATACCTCACAAGTTTGAGGTTGACTCTTGTGAGTAGACACCCTACAGGGGAACTGTTTGAACACACAATTGTTTCATTGTTTGATTAAATTGATTTGCACTATGTAGGTGCCTTTGTGCGCTTTCTTTCTCTTTTTTGCTTTTAGATATATATATACATATATGTATGCACACTTCGACCTGGGATCTTACAACCACACAGTCTACTGGAAAAACCACACAAGGTTGTAGCTTTATAAAATATAGTCCATTTATTAACAGGTCTGGCAAAAACAGGCAAAATAAACAAAGAAAACAAGAGGCTTGCTCCACTGAGCACTTACTAGTACAAATGACTACACTAAGTTGGCTTTTCACAAAAGATAAATGCACAGGCCTTTCAAACTTTGTTTTTCCTTTTAGAGATAATTCCTCTCAGTAATACTGCTAGCATTCCGACTCTGAATCCCTGACTGGGGATTTTTATTTGCACCTGCTGTCAATTATCACATGCAGGGGAAGAGCTAGCTGGTTGAAACATAATTCCTGGACTTGACTTTCAAACATGATGTGCTGCCTGCAAACTACGGGGTGGAGCACTGGCCCACCCTACTCTCCAAATGCTCCACCCCAGGGACCCAGAAATAAATCACATATTTTCTTTATGTGGTAAACAAACACAACTATTCTCCCTGGGGTTGTCAGACCAAACCCTGAACTGCAACATTTTAGGGGAATATAGATACCTTACAATACTATAAATAAAAAGAGAGAAGCGCTCAACCTGAGATCGAACAATAGCATAATAGCTTATTCTATTGCCAGTTACCACCCAAGAAGCAGCCTCTTTTTGATCAACATGTGCCTTTCACAGAGAACTTTCCTGAAGCATATCAGTCTGATCCTGACTTCCCAGTACAGTCCAGCCCCGAAATACCAGGCAATCCCTCTCTGAACGAGAGAAACAGCAAAACCCCAGACGTAAGTTTCGGCCTATTGTGGGCCTCGTCAGTGAGATGCAGCCATATCCCTCTAGGCACACTGAGCAACGGGTCCACGTCTGGATTCCCGCATCACACTTAGGGAGACTTCCCTAAGTGTCATAATTTGCATAAATAAAAAGAGAGATGCGCTCAATCTGGGAAAGAACAATAGCATAATAGCTTGTTCTATGGCCAGTTACCACCCAAGAAGCAGCCTCTTTTTGCTCAACATGTGCCTTTCAAAGAGAAGAACTTTCCTGAAGCATATCAGTCTGATCCAGACTTCACAGTACAGTCCAGCCCCGAGATACCAGGCAATCCCTCTCTAAACGAGAGAAACAGCAAAACCCCAGACGTATATTTCGGCCTATTGTGGGCCTTGTCAGTGAGGTGCAGCCATATCCCTCTAGGCACACTGAGCAACGGGTCCACGTCTGGCTTCCCGCATCACACTTAGGGAGACTTCCCTAAATGTCATAATTTGCATAAATAAAAAGAGAGAAGTGCTCAACCTGAGAACGAACAATAGCATAATAGCTTGTTCTATGGCCAGTTACCACTCAAGAAGCAGCCTATTTTTGCTCAACATGTGCCTTTCACAGAGAAGAACTTTCCTGAATCATATCAGTCTGATCCTGACTTCACAGTACAGTCCAGCCCTGACTGAGCAAAAAGAGGCTGCTTCTTGGGTGGTAACTAGCCATAGAACAAGCTATTATGCTATTGTTTGTTCCCAGTTTGAGTGCTTCTCTCTTTTTATTTATGCAAATTATGACACTTAGGGAAGTCTCCCTAAGTGTGATGCAGGAATCCAGACGTGGACCCGTTGCTCAGTGTGCCTAGAGGGATATGGCCACACCTCACTGACGAGGCCCACAATAGGCCGAAACATATGTCGGGGGTTTTGCTGTTTCTCTCATTCAGAGAGGGATTGCCTGGTATTTCGGGGCTGGACTGTACTGTGAAGTCAGGATCAGACTGATATGCTTCAGGAAAGTTCTTCTCTGTGAAAGGCACATGTTGAGCAAAAAGAGGCTGCTTCTTGGGTGGTAACTATCCATAGAACAAGCTATTAAGCTATTGTTCTTTCCCAGGTTGAGCGCTTCTCTCTTTTTATTTATGTAAATTATGACACTTAGGGAAGTCTCCCTAAGTGTGATGCGGGAATCCAGATGTGGACCCGTTGCTCAGTGTGCCTAGAGGGATATGGCTACACCTCATAGATGAGGCCCACAATAGGCTGAAACGTACATCTAGGGTTTTGCTGTTTCTCTCGTTCAGAGGGGGATTGCCTGGTATTTCGGGGCTGGACTGTACTGTGAAGTCAGGATCAGACTGATATGCTTCAGGAAAGTTCTTCTCTGTGAAAGGCACATGTTGAGCAAAAAGAGGCTGCTTCTTGGGTGGTAACAAGCCATAGAACAGGCTATTATGCTATTGTTCATTCCCAGGTTGAGCGCTTCTCTCTTTTTATTTATGCAAATTATGACACTTAGGGAAGTCTCCCTAAGTGTGATGCGGGAATCCAGACATGGACCCGTTGCTCAGTGTGCCTAGAGGGATATGGCTGCACCTCATTGACGAGGCCCACAATAGGCCAAAACTTTCGTCTGGGGTTTTGCTGTTTCTATCGTTCAGAGAGGGATTGCCTGGTATTTCAGGGTTGGACTGTACTGTGAAGTCAGGATCAGACTGATATGCTTCAGGAAAGTTCTTCTCTGTGAAAGGCACATGTTGAGCAAAAAGAGGCTGCTTCTTGGGTGGTAACTAGCCATAGAACAAGCTATTATGCTATTGTTCGTTCCCAGGTTGAGCGCTTCTCTCTTTTTATTTATTTACCTTACAATACTATGCCTTGGGTTCTGTCACACATCCTCCCCCCAATCTCAGACATAGTGGGGTGATTGACCATGTCCAAAAACGTATGCATATGTGAAAGGCCATCAGCATTTCCCTGTTTACATACTGTCCTGTGATCTACTGAGAAGTGATTGGTTTGCAAAGTAAGTAACCAGCATGTAACTCAACTATTATTATACTTATTTTTACTCATCCATTTGAGCGATGCATGATCAGTAACTAGCCTAAATTTTTTGCCCAAGAAATAATATTTAAGAGTTTCAACAGCCCATTTAATTGTGTCACACTCTTTCTCAGAATTCAAGTATAGTTAGGTAGCTGGATCTCAACTGCAGATCTGCAGTTAGCTGTATAGGTGTTTTAAGAGCAATTCACAGGAACTGTGATTGGGAAAGAGGTAGGAAACAGTTAGCACTCCTGTGGAAGTTCTGTTTTACAGGTAACAGGAGAGAAGTTGAAGTTATATATAGTAACTTGGAAGCGTCTGCTAGTATGGTGGTCAGTATTATCAGTGACGTACACTTAGTAAAAGTCTATGTATATAGTAGCCAGTGGAAATCCTCCTGAATGTGAGAGGTTTGTAGCGCTTACGTTTGTAGCTGACAGCAAAGGAGGGAGAGGTGTACAGCTGCAGAGCCTGTGCTGCGAGTGTAGGGGGTGTGTGCGTGAGCACCAATTAGCAGTCCGGAATTACTGACAGGCTACAGTGTAGCGTAACGGAGTGAGAGGCAGAGTGCACCGGATTGCGGGGAGACCCGCGCTGCTTAGGTCACAGTCTTTTATCGAGAGCGGTTAATACCGCGTTGTTCAGAGGAGATGAGTAGAAGTGAGAGCCGAGTACTGCAGGCTCCGGAGTTGTACCGGTAACTGGTGATCTGCCCCCAGGCTGGGAAGCCGTAAGCGGTAAGGAAATACACTTCACATCGTTGCGGTGTTGTTAGATTATAAGTCCCGTGAGATGCTGTGGTTCAGAGCAGGAACAAAAGGTTCTATTTGATATAGTGTAATCCTTTGCTGGTATACTTTTTAAGGACAGTGGTTATAGAGCCAGGAGATTTAGTCGTGGTAGCGTCTCTGCTAGAGAAAGAGTTCACAACTGAATTAAACGGCAGGTGAGGGGGGGAGGAGTAGCCTTAAGTAAAGTTGGATTTAAAGACATACACCCCATGCCTGACAAATTGCTATACACTCCTTTTTACCTATTGAATATTTATTTTCTGTAGGTTGAAGTTTCCTGCTGAGGTATAGTATTGGGAGCTCTTCACTTTGAATTTCCTGGGAAAGCACTGCTCCAAGCCCTAAATTAGAGGCACCCAATAAAACGAACTCCTTTGAAAAATCAGGGGTGACTAACACAGTCTGTCTACAGATGGCTTCCTTGAGATTTTGAAATGCTTGTTCAGCTTCAGGGGACCATTTCACTATTACTGGAGCTTTTGCTTTAGTGAGGTCATTTATAGGACCCGCTATAGTAACAAAGTTGGAGATAAACCTTCTGTAGTAGCCAACAAGCTTGTTTCTTCATCATAGGTCACGGCCCAATCCTTATGGCCTCCTCAAAGCAAATGGTACATATACTAGGGTTTGCTGTCAGACCGACATTTCTTATGGAATTAAGGACAGCCTGCAATTTTGGCAAGTGAGACTCCCAATCTTTGCTATGTACGGCAACGTCATCTAAGTAAGCTATGGCATAACAAGCATGTGGCCTTAAGATCTGGTCCATAATTTTTTGAAATGTTGCTGGAGCCGTATGTAGGCCAAAAGGTAACACCTTGTATTGGAAGAGCCCATCTGGAGTAGAGAAGGCAGTATTTTCCTTTTCCCGTCCTGTAAGCGGCACTTGCCAATAACCCTTGGTCAAATCCAAGTGGCAAGGTAGCTGGCTCTCCCGAGTCTCTCCATGAGTTCATAAACCCTTGGCATGGGGTATGCATCAAACGTGGATATTGCATTCAGATTTCGGTAATCATTGCAAAACCTGATTGTGCCATAAGGCTTTGGTACAAGCATGATTGGGCTACTCCAGTCACTTTAGGATTCCTCTATTACCCCAAGGTCCAGCATTTTCTTTACTTCTGATTATATTGCTTCCCGCTGGGCTTCTGGTATTCTATAGGGCTTTAGATTTATCCTTTTCCCCTGTTCAGTGACAATGTCATGCTTTATTATCATAGTCTTCCCTGGAACTGTGGAGAAAACGTCTTTATTTAATCTGATGAAGTCTTTTACCTCCCTCTTCTAGTGGATAGTCAGGGTTTCTGAGATATTGACTACGGGGTCATTCTTCTCTATTGTAGGGAAGTCTGCTGTTTTTACCACCACAAGTGTTTCTCTTTCTTTCCACGGCTAAAGTAAATTCACATGGTAAATCTGTACCTCTTTTCACCTCCCAGGCTGTCTTACTTTGTAATTTACTTCCCCCACTCTGTCAATGACTTCATATGGTCCATGCCATGTTGCCAAAAATGTGTTCTCTACAGTGGGAACCAGAACTAGCACTCTTTCTCCTGGGTTAAACACACAAACCCTGGCATTTTTGTTATAGCTTTTCTGCTGATGCTGTTGGGCATTTTTCATGTTTTCTCTAACTATGGTCATAAGGGCTGTCATCCGTTCCTGTATCTGTGAGGAGTTGACTCCTTTTCCCAAGTTTCCTTAACTATGTTCAAATGGTGAAAACCCAGTAGAAGCTTGAGGGACCTGATATCAAACATTAAATAAGGCAAAAGGAAGTTTCAGTTTTTTCCATCTTTATCAATTATTTTTTGAGCATAGCCTTAAGGGTTTTATTGAATCGTTCTACCAGACCATCAGTTTGCAGGTGATACGCTGATGTTTTCAGATGCTTTATATGAAGGAGATTACACAACTCCTTTGTAATTCTCGACATAAATGGAGTACCTTGGTCTGTTACTATTTCTTTGGGTATCCCAACCCGGCTTAACATAAACGCCTTAGCAATTGTTTTGCTGAAGTAAGATGATGGATCCTGCAGAAACAGAAGAGAAGAGGCGCCAAATAGAACAGTATCATCTGATACAACAAGCACACAGCAGAGAGGACCCAACTTAAAGATTATTACTCACAAGAACAGCGGAACAACCGGAGTGCTGAACACAGCAGATTGGCCCAACAGACTTGTCCACACATCACTGGGATGGTCACATGGTCTCCAAACACCAATCCGATCACAGAGAACCCCAGATGAAGACAGAACACCAATCAGTCAGAGGGGTGTGTGGAGGGCATCCAGCCAGTCTCGATGGCAATAGGGTAGAACAACAAACCCCCAGGATACAGATGGCATCATGATAACATTAAAATAACAATAAAGCTGGTGTAATAAAAAGGATTAATTTATTAAAAATTAAAAAAAAAACACAGAAGAGGACATCCGCAGCGGCCGAAGTCTTCATCCAAGGGGCGCTGAAGAGGTCTTCCATCCGATAGAAGTCTTCATCCAGGCAGCATCTTCAATCTTCATTCATCCGGAGCGGAGAGGAGCAATCTTCAAAGCAGCCGAGGCAAAGCCATCTTCATCCACCGACGCCTACTCGCCGAATGAATATTCCTTTAAGTGACGTCATCCAAGATGGCGTCCCTCGAATTCCAATTGGCTGATAGGATTCTATCAGCCAATCGGAATTAAGGTAGGAAAAATCTGATTGGCTGATCCAATCAGCCAATCTGATTGGCTGATTGGATCAGCCAATCGGATTGAACTTGAATCTGATTGGCTGATTGGATCAGCCAATCACATTTTTCCTACCTTAATTCCGATTGGCTGATAGAATCCTATTAGCCAATCGGAATTCGAGGGACGCCATCTTGGATGACGTCACTTAAAAGAATATTCATTCGGCGAGTAGGCATCGTTGGATGAAGATGGCTTTGCGTTGGCTGCTTTGAAGATGGCTCCGCTCCAGATGAATGAAGATTGAAGACGCTGCCTGGATGAAGACTTCTATTGGATGGAAGACCTCTTCAGCGCCCCTTGGATGAAGACTTCGGCCGCTGCGGATGTCCTCTTCTGTTCCATCAGTGGTCGGCTGGCTGAAGACGGCTAAAGGTAGGTTGATCTTCAGGGGGGTAGTGTTAGGTTTTTTGAGGGGGGATTGGGTGGGTTAGAGTAGGGGTATATGGGTGGTGGGTTTTAATGTTGGGGGGGTTGTATTTTTTTTAACATGCAAAAGAGCTGATTTCTTTGGGGCATGCCCCGCAAAGGCCCTTTTAAGGGCTGGTAAGGTAATGGAGCTGTTAACTTTCGTAATTTAGAATAGGGTAGGGCATTTTTTTATTTTGGGGGGCTTTGTTATTTTATTAGGGGCTTAGATTATGTGTAATTAGCTTAAAAATCTTGTAATATTTTATTATTTTTTGTAACAGTTTTTTTTTATTTTTTGTACTTTAGTTAGTTTATTTAATTGTATTTAATTGTAGGTATTTGTAGATAATTAATTTAATGTATTTAATGATAGTGTAGTGTTAGGTTTAATTGTAACTTAGGTTAGGATTTATTTTACAGGTAATTTTATATTTATTTTAGCTAGGTAGTTATTAAATATTTAATAACTATTTAATAACTATTCTACCTAGTTAAAATAAATACAAAGTTACCTGTAAAATAAATATAAATCCTAAAATAGCTACAATGTAATTATTAGTTATATTGTAGCTATCTTAGGGTTTATTTTATAGGTAAGTATTTAGTTTTAAATAGGAATAACTAATTTAATAAGAGTGATATTTATTTAGATTTATTTAATTAATATTTAAGTTAGGGGGATGTTAGGGTTAGGGTTAGACTTAGGTTTAGGGGTTAATAATTTTATTATAGGTTGCGGTGGTATGGGGGGGCAGGATATGGGTTAATACATTTATTATAGGTGGTGATGGTGTAGGGGGGGCAGATTAGGGGTTAATAAGTTTAATATAGGTTGCAGCGGGGTCCGGGAGCGGCAGTTTAGGGGTTAAACCATTTATTTAGTTGCGGCGGGGTACGGGATCGGCAGGATAGGGGTTAACAAATTTATTATAGGTGGCGGCGGTATAGGGGGGGCAGGATAGGGGTTAATAGGTATTATGTAGGTGCTGGCGGGATCCGGGAGCGGCGGATTAGGGGTTAATCAGTTTATTAGGGTGTCGGTGGGCTCAGGGAGCGGCGGTTTAGGGGTTAATACATTTATTATAGTTGCAGCGGGGTCTAGGAGTGGCGGTTTAGGGGTTAATAACTTTATTTAGTTGTGGGGGGCTCCGGGGGCGGCGGTATAGGGGGTTGAACAGTATAATATAGTGTGGGTGCTTAGTGACAGCTTATCAATAAAGCTGTGAAAAAGCCGAAGAGCAGCGAGATCGGATGAGTGATAACTATCACAGTCCGCTGCTCATCGCCCCGTACTTGGTGCACAGCTTTTTTACAGCTTTTTTGATAACTTTGGCGAGCGTATTTAGGTCCGCGGCGGCGATGTGAGGCGAGCTTAGGCGTTTGTATTGGGGCCGGTGATGGCAGGTAAGTAGACACGTTGATAACTAGAGGCCTTAGTCTGAACTTCAAATGACTAGTAGATTTTGTTCTGGCACATTTTAAAGTTATGTCTATTTTCTATTGGCGATGTTGGGGGCAGCAGTTGGGGGCAGGGTTCTCAAGTATAATATAGGTGGTGGCAGTGTCCAGAGCATCAGATTAGGGGTTAATAATATAATGCATGTGTCTGCGATGTCGGGGGTGGCAGATTAGGGGTTAATAAGTGTAAGATTAGGGGTGTTTAGACTTGGGGTTCATGTTAGGGTGTTAGGTGTAGACATACATTTTATTTCCCCATAGGAATCAATGGGGCTGCGTTAAGGAGTTTTACACTGCTTTTTGGCAGGTGTTTGACTTTTTTCAGCCAGCTCTCCCCGTTGATTCCTATGGGGAAATCATGCACGAGCACGTACGACCAGCTCACCATTGACGTAAGCAGTGCTGGTATTGGAGTGCGGTAATGAGCAAACTTTTGCTCAACGCTCACTTCTTGTTTTTTAATGACGGGTTTCTGAAAACTTGTAATACCAGCGCTGCATGTAAGTGAGCGGTGAGACAAAACTCGTAATCTAGGCCAATATTTGTCAAAGTTTAAAAATGACCTTATAATGATAGAAACATGGTGTTCCCCATTGTGACAACATAAAAGATGCCTTTAGATGGTTTAGCAGTGGTGTGGCTGGAAACAGATTACAATAGGTTCCTATGAAAGTCATGATCACCCAATTTAAAAGATGTCAGTACTGTAAGTGAAATTACGACAATGCAAGTGTCACTAAAAATCAAATGTTAACATGAAATATAAAATTCGATTTGTGGATGTTGGCGTCTTGAAGTGACTTTTCCTGCAGATTACTATATAGATATACTATTATCTATACAGGATATCACATACTCAACACATATACATACACATTTGTATCTATACATATGTAAATGTGTGCCATACCATGTATGTGTTTTACAGATGTGAAAGATAAAAGACCAGTTTACAAATAGCCATGAAATAGTATTAAAGGACTTCCAAAATGCCCTTTAGAAGACTTATCAAGTTTCTAGAGATGTTTAAACTGGCCTCTAAAAAGTGTTTTAAAAAAGGGCTAAAAAAATATATTGAGGGTCTGAAAAACCATTTGTGAGTGCAGGAAAGGGACAAAAACAGACTATTGTAATCATGCTGAATGGAAATATAACATTTTTGGCCAAAAAAAAAAGTTTTGAAAGTCGCAGCTGATAGATTGTATGTGAGGCCTATATGTTCAGCCTCCAACTATTTGAACTGTATGTCCAGCATCATGCTCTCATATGAACTGTATGTTCAGCCTCTGCCTCATACCATTTAAAATATTTTTTCAGTATCTGCCTGCTGCCATTTTAACTATGTGGTCAACCACTGCATGCTGCCGTGCCCAGCTTTTTCCAGTATCCTGGTATTTTTACATATTTCTATAAGTCCTCCACCTACTGCAAAATGTTATATATATATATTAGAGGTAGGTATTAGGTTTAGGTATGTGTGAGAGCATCCTGGTGGGTTCCCTAATAATCTAATGCTTAGACCATCTGCAATTGTAGACATAGGTACATAGGCTTTTCCTGCTTTAGGAACTAGTTAACAGGTTTTAGTAGAAAGTACATAACTGTACAAATTATGATGTCTCAAAATAAAATATGTTACATAAAAAAAGTATACATTTTGTTTTCTTTCATAAGGTTGTGAGAGTCTACAAGCCATTATTCCTGTGAGCTAATGAGTAGATAAATGGGAGAAAAATAAAGGCATACACCTATTTACCAGGCCCTATCCTGTAGGATTTCCTTGAAAAAGCTACCTCACAAGAGGCAAAAATATAAAAAAGGTAGAACTTAATGAAAGTGTATAAAGAAGGCTACTTAGCTGCTTAGCACATCTGATACACAGAAGTTTCAGTAAATGCCTCAAATGGTGGAAACTGAACAGTTAGAAAGGGCAGAAATGTGTCTTGAGGGAGAGAATCCTTCCTCAAGTAGCCTTTATATAAACTGCTTTCACCAGGAAGCTAAAGTAACAGCTGAAACATTCTTACCCATATGTGAACCAGAGATAAATCTGAGGAGACTGAGTTTGATTCTTTAATAACATCCTTGAAAGGCCTGATCATTAAAGTATCAGAAAAAGTAGGATAGATGTCAGACAAAATATGTTTGCACATACTTGTAGGGGCATAGCCACCAAAACTTCAGTAATTAGTGATCACATAAAACCTTTTATCCTGAAGCAAAATGTGTAGAACTCCCTTGTACAGAAGAGACAGAGGAGGACAGATTTCTTCAGAGGAAAAAGTCACATTAGTTTGGATAAAATACATAATGTGATCCATACAGGAATTGTAATGCTAAACAGAGTAATAGCTATAAACTTACAAAAAAAGACACTTAGTTTGGATTTAAAATACATGTAAGTGATCAGTGGATCTACTTTCTAAAATATCACCTTCTCCTATGGAGACAGAGATAAGACTGAGATACCAGAGAGGTTGGATGGTTTAAAAGCTCTTGGACTGTTGGATATCTTTGCCTCCTCCTAGTGACCAGAAGTAATGGCTTGTGGACTCTTATCAAGCTAAGAACATAAAATTAATTTGAAAATCCAAAATTATTATAACCCTGATGGGGATTTGTCTTGCTTTCTAAATAGTATAGTTGTCATTGAACAGTATGGTCCCCAGTTATTAAATCTCTCACGGACAATATTCCCTGCTTTGGAACCTGTTTTCTTGTGATCAAGGCGAGCAGGCAACAGTCTCTGTATAGCTGCTGCCCGTATTTAACATTGAACAAATATTTCCTTGTGCAGTACTGCAATTTGCTCTCACATGAGGTATTACTCATTTAGGGTGAGTGAACAAGTGTTAAGAAGCAGCAATTGGATGACCACTATTTCTTATTCTGCAGGAAGCAGGCTTTCATAAGTGAGCCTGTCTTGCCAGGCTCAAAAACAGCTTTTGCTGCCTGATAAATGGAGTCCTATTTGTTAAGTTTAATGATTTTATCTTCATTTATCATCAAAAACACAATGAAACACTAAAACTATGAAGACCAGATTTTCTTTAAAATAGAATCTCAGTGAGTAAAGGATTGTATAAAGAATATATTAGCTTTCAACCAAGTTTAACCTTTCATACAAAAAAAAAGTTGTACCTTTATAAATATACATTTTATCCATAAAAATAATTTTACATTTATTGCTTTATCTCTGTGTTTTTTTTTCTTTTATTAGAGTAACTGGTTTTAGTTTCTTCAAAAGATTATTAAAATATGTCTTGTCACATTATCCTAGAGTCCAATAATTCTAGAATGATTATGATGGTATAATTTACCTTTAATTTAAGGGTTATGAAAATAACAATGTTATTCACTATTTAATGACTGTTTGTAATTAAAACCAAGAATAATTTGCTTAAAATAAGTCTGTGCTGCTAACTCAATAATTATTTGCATACATGTGGGACCCATTAGATCATTCAATCAGATAATACATTTGGACTTCTGTGCAGAAAGGCCTTCCAGCAAAAGTAATCATCAAATTGCAGGTGTGTGAAGCATTATCACAGCAGAAAAAATGTATTAATATGTCAGTTCTAAGCCTATGTATAAGTTAAGTAAAATAAGAAATTGCAGTGGACGAGTAAACATTTTTACTTTTTCCTATTTTTACCACATTGAAGGGACTAGTAACTTTTTCCTTCTGGGCTATTAGTTTTAACATGACATAAACTATAATGATATTTTTAGAACCCATGTAAAAAAAAAAAATATATATATATATATATATATATATATATATATATATATATATATATATTTAAAGGGATACTAACCCCAAATTTGTTCTTTCATGATTCAGATTGACCATGCAAATTTAAGAAACTTTATAATTTATTCCTATTATCAATTTTTCTTCGTTCTCATACTATCTTTATTTGAAAAAGAAGGCATCTAACCAAAGGAGCCAGACAATTCTTGGTTTAGAACCTTGGACAGCACTTGTTTATTGGTGCTGTCCAATCAGCAAGGACAACCCAGGTTGTGAACCAAAAATGGGCCGGCTTCTAAACTTGCATTTTTGCTTTTCTAAATTAAGATAGCAAGAGAATGAAGAAAAATTGACAATAGGAGTAAATTAGAAAGTTGCTTAAAATTGCATGCTCTATCTGAATCATGAAAGAAAATGTTTGGGTTCAGTGTCCCTTTAAACAACTGCATTGAATAGATAACTATAAATACATCTTGAATAATAAACTATAACATTATTATACCATTTTACAAAGAGAAACAAACAAACGTATTAGTTTCAAGTACCGGTGCGCTCCATTATTACTAATTTGTGTGTGCTCAGTTGCGTATGACGTCATTAACATGTAGACGGCAATCTCTATTGTGAAGCAGATGTCACATGATCATCGATAAACCAATCTCTATAGCAAGAAGGGGGCACTGACATGGGACACTATAACTTATAACCATGGCAACCAAAGAAACCATTAGCTGATCTGGGTGTTACAATGTTGTTAAGAATATCTATTGTAGATTCACAGCTATTACCCACTTAATTATGAATAAACATGTAGTAAATTATTTATACTATTATATATATATATATATATATATCATACATAACTCCGCTTCACAAGCGAATATAAATGTTTATCTCGGCATGTGTACTAGCTAAATTATATGGAAAATATTAATTCTTCAGAAATCATAAATGCATTTTAAATGATCAATCTTAGATTTTATTCATTTGCCATTAAACAGAACCCATTTAAATAAAACAATGTTGTGAAAAATGCTTGCTTAACAAACAAATATACATCCTAATCTGTTCTTCAGCATATATTTAACCATTTACTCCTAGAGATAATTAAGGTCAGCTAATAACTGTTTTACACTTTACACCTTGCATTATATCCAAAAAAAGACTTAAACCAGCAGTGTCCAAAAATGCATATAAATATAAAACTATAGGAAAAGGTAAGTAGTCCTCAAAAGCATTGATTCGATATTCAATGAACGGTAAGTATCTGTAGTTCTAATAATGGACATTAAATAACAAATGGAGGTAAATTTGTCTAGTAACATGAATCCAGACAAAATGAGGAGGACCTTTATGGGTATACTGATGAGGATGCTGAAAGAATCCTACCAGCCTGTGAACCTGAGGAATTAGGGGAAATCCCTTTGAAAGTATATCATAGGTTGCTTAAAAAAGGGAAATGGATTATAAATTGTGTACATTATTTAGCATTATTTAAAAAAAAAAAAAAAAGATGGTACGCCATAGGTTTAGGATTAAAAACCTACCCATGATAATGCAGAGTTTTGTAAAAATGGTGCAGTATTGCAAATAATTGTTCATTTGATTGGATATTATTAGTTATTAAAGAAGTAACACATCTCAAAACACAGATAAAGTTGACATAGACATATTGGAAGTAGATAAGTTGAATATAATCAGGGAAAATATCAGTTAAAATTGGTTAAATAAATTTGAAAATCCAATTTGACAAGAACAAGCAGCATTTTATCAATTTTCAAAACAAGAAACTTAATATGGTGGAGACATATTATAAATAGAGAAATGTATACCCCCTGGCTTAGTGGTAAACCATCTGCATATAGAAGAAGACTTAGTGGAGGTAGAGGAAGAAAAACAATTATCACTATAGATAGTAGTGGAGGAGATTCTAGTGATCATGGAATTGGTCATTCTTCAGGAACCACACTGTCAGAAAAAATGTACCTTTAGGGGTACAACATCTTGTCACTGGGGAAGTACCCTCAAATGTACACCGGCTGTACCTTTTAACATGGGTACATATGGTACCCTGGCAAATACCTTTTTAAGACTAATATGTACCTTTGGTGACTAAATTGGACCTCAGTGCTATGGTATCATATTGTACCCTTAAAAATGGTGTCCTTTTAATGGTACTGCCCCAGTGACAAGCCCTTTACCTCATGATGGCACATTTGTACTCAGTCAGCATATTAAAAATGCCTAAATGCTGTTCCATCACATTTTTTAAATAAAATTTAAAAGCACATTTGCCTACCTTGTGCTCTTGATCAGAAGGATTAGTTTATGAGTATTTGTATAGCTTTAAATAATAATAACACACACACACAAAAATACAGTAGTCACACTGAAGTGTAATACTTTTGGTAAGTGTAGCCAGAAAGAAGGACTCTGCCACTGGAATTCTTGAATGAAACAGGCAAGACAAACTGTTCCAAAAGGAACTATTAAGGGCTGGATTATAAGTGGAACAGTATTTATTGCTCCCGCTCACACATTAACTCTGCTAAAAGTAGCGCTTGTATTACAAGTTAAAAGTAAACTGCTTTTGCACGAGCGCTAACTCAATGCACGCAAACAGACAAATTTAGGATATCGAGCCCACATTAACATATTCTTAGATATAAGCAAAATGGAGCAAAAAAAGCATTATCTTTATTTTTATATTATTCCTATGCTCTCTAATGTGGTCCTTGAACTCTCTTTTAGTTTTCCTTATATAGAAGAGAGGACACATAGGGGTAGATTTATGAAGGGTCGAGCAGACATAATTCGCTGTAGCGAATCATGTCCGCTCCACTTCGCTAAATGCCGACAGCTTACGCTGTTGGCATTTAACATTGCACAAGCATATCTAGTGAAATGCTTGTGTGTATGCAATCCCCTGCTCACTGTCGGCCAATCAGCCGCTAGCAGGGGCTGTCAATCATCCCAATCGTATTGTATCTTATCTTACGACCGTGCCTCTTAACTTCCATTTCTGGTGGACCAGAAATGATGGGGCATCGATGCAGCATCCACTGCTTGTTAAATCAACCCTATACAGTGAAGAAGATATATCACTCCATATGTATTACATGTAATCCATTGTTTGATATTAAAAACCTTTTAAGAAGAGGTGCTTGAATGCTTTGTCTTTCCCACATAAGGTCAGTATATGCAATTTCCACAAGGTTTACAGCACATGTGCGCAAATTTTGTACTAACCCAAGTAAAATAACCTTGTTTACTGCTAATAAACTATTGCAGTCATAAGGGGAAAGTCAGTAGTACAGTCCTTAAGAGAGTTATCTGAAAGAATGATGTGCCAGTGCTTTCTCAAAATCCCCTTCAACTTATCCCAGAAAGAGTTAAAGCGTCTAATATGAGAGTTATAAGTCTAATATGGTTACTTTCACTTGGACGTTTGTTTTTATAGAGTAGACCATTGCAGGGGGTATTCCAAGCCAAGTTTGTCTAACCTGTATTTTGGAATAACCCCTCGCAAAGAAATATATCAGCTAGTTTCCCTGCCTGTAATTCAAAAGCCTCTTAATCAAGACAGTTCCCTTTTAACACAGGAAATGTCCGATTGGTATGCTTTTCTTAAGGCTTTCGGGATGATTACTTTTTGGATGCAAAAGACTATTAGTAGCTGTCTCTTTGTGGTGTACCTGAGTATGCAAGACACCATTCATCTTGGTAAAGTTAAAGTCTAAGCATGTAGCAACAGTGTCATCAACCTGATATGTCAGGAAAAAGTTATGTTGGTTCAGATTAAGTAACTCTACAAATTTATCAATGAAAATGTTTTCCTTATATCTCAACCATACGGAGACGTGTGCCTCCACACATGACCCCAGGTGCCGAAACACCTCTTGGAGTGCTCAAAAGCCTAGGCTAGGTGTAAAAAGGTATAGTTGGGGGCACACGTGATACCCATGGCGGTACCACAAACTTCCCATAAAAAATGAAAATAGTATTGTATATGAAAAATCTTAACAGCTGTTTAAACAATCAGTATTCCTTTCAAATTCAGAACCTTTAAGTTCTAAAAAATATCGGGCCTCTTTAGTCCCCAATTCATGTGGAACTGAGGAGCAACTCCACATCAAGAGTAACAAGGACTGTGTTAACCACTATCTTTGTCCAACCTTCCTAGCACATCATTTGTGTCCTGTACACAGAGCACAAAAACCCATGTAGAAAAAAATCCACATATTTGCTAATGCCCTCAGTCGGAACTCCAGTGCCATAAATAATTAACCTACCAGGCAGATTTCTCATATGCAACTTTGGAATGCAGTAAAACATGGGAACAATAGGAAGGGAATTGTTCAGACAATCATGTTCATTAGTGGGGAGCAATACATTCTGAAGGGCATCATTAAGCAGAGGCAGCAACTCATTACAAGACCTCTCATAATTTAGGAGTAAAACTGGTTCATATTGTTGTATCATTACATCCTTAGTATACATCTGCTGATCCATAATAACCAAATACCACCCTTATCGGATGGCTAGATCACCAATTCTTTGTTGTTCATCAACTTGACCAAAGCAGCTCTTTCTGCTTTTGATAAGTTGTTATTTAATACCCCTGTAATTCCTATATTAGCAACAAATTTGTCATGCTTTAGTGCTTAGTAGTTTCTTTGTACTCTTCACTTTTTTTAGTCCCTATAAATAGGTTTATGAGTTGCTTTATGGGATTCTTAAAGGTGGACTTTCCAAGATCTCCGGTAATCTATTACAGTACCTAAAATCCATAGAAAAATGGCCATTCCACCTGGCCGCCTGATAGTTTTTGTTATTGGGTCATTATATCATCCTATAGAACAATATATAGGTTCATTTTTTTTACAAAAGATGGTTATTAAAACGCTGGTCTTTCTATTGGATTCTCTTAAGTTGATAAAAAATCCTTGATCAAAATACCTTTTCTAAACATATTCCACTATCTACCTTTGACGTGAACAGTTTGTATACCATTATTCCCCATCATGTTGGCATTGAGGCGGTTTCTAACATTAGATCAGGGCTAAAAGGGCCCACCTATAGAATTAATATTAGAGTAAATAAAGATCTGTTTTACTCATAATTATTTTTCATTTAAAAATAAGTTATTTTTACAGTTATTTGGCACATTGGTGGGGTCTAGCTCCATCATATGTCAGCTTATTTATGGCATGTAATTTTTTTTTTTTTTTAAAGGGTGTACATATCTTATTATATAAGCGTTATATAAAAGATCTGCTTATAATTTGGGATGGAATAGAGCTGGAAATCAAAGAATGATATGAATTGCTCAATAACATTTTATCATATGTGATATTTAAGATGGAAATGTGTAAAACTAGAGTTTTCTAGACATGTGTATATAAAGAAAATAATTGGAAAATGGGGTTAAATTATGTACTACACTTTATTCAAAACCCACGGATTGCAATATGTGATACAGGTTTAAAGCTTTCATCCACCTACCCTCAAGAAGAGAACTATTAAATCACAATTCAAAAATGTTATTAGGAATAGCAAAGACATACAAAAACAATGTGTAAAGTTGGATCAAATGCAAAACACATTTCTAGAACGGGGTTACATTGATAGTGAGCTAGATTAAGTATTATCAAAGATATCCATTTTAACAAAAAATTACCTGATAAGTAAACCGTGAAATGACAAAAAAATCTCAAAGTCTAATGGCTAGATTACGAATCTTGCATTATGAGCTGTGCGGTGCTAACGTGCATTTTTTTCTCACCGCTCACTTACCTGCAGCGCTGGTATTACAGGTTTTTACAGACCCGGCGTTAAAAGGCAAGAAGTGAGCGTAGAGCAAAATTGAGCTCTATACCGCACTCCAATACCAGTGCTGCTTAAGTCAGCGGTGAGCTGGTCGTACGTGCTCGTGCACGATTTCCCCATAGACATCAATGGGGAGAACCGGCTGAGAAAAAGTCTAACACCTGCAATAAAGCAGCGTAAAGCTCACAAATGCAGCCCCATTGATTCCTATGGGGAAACACATTTTATGTTTACACCTAACACCCTAACATGAACCCGAGTCTAAACACCCCTAATCTTACACTTATTAATGCCTAATCTGCCCCCCTACATCGCCGACACCTACATTATATTTATTAACCCCTAATCTGCCGCTCCGGACATCGCCGCCACCTACACTATACTTATTAACCCATAATCTGCTGCCCCAACATCGCCGACACCTACATTATATTTATTAACCCCTAATCTCCCTCCCCCAATGTCGCCGCAACCTACCTACATTTATTAACCCCTAATCTGCCGCCCCCAATGTCGCCACCACTATTCTAAATTTAATAACCCTTAAACCTAAGTCTAACCCTAACCTAACCCCCCAACTTAAATATAATTTAAATAAATCTAAATAAAATGTATTATCATTAAATAAATTATTCCTATTTAAAACAAAATACTTACCTGTAAAATAAATCCTAAGCTAGCTACAATATAACTAATAGTTACATTGTAGCTAGCTTAGGGTTTATTTTTATATTACAGGCAAGTTTGTATTTATTTAACTAGGTAGAATAGTTATTAAATAGTTATTAGCTATTTAATAACTACCTAGCTAAAATAAATACAAATGTACCTGTAAAATAAAACCTAACCTGAGTTACACTAACACCTAACACTACACTACAATTAAATCAATTCCCTACATTAAATACAATTAAATAAATTAAATTAAATTACCTAAATCACAAAAAAAATACAAAATTACAGAAAATAAAAAACAAATTACAAGCTAATTAAACCTAATCTAATAGCCCTATCAAAATAAAAAAGCCCCCCCAAAATAAAAGAATAAACCCTAGCCTAAACTAAACTATTAATAGCACTTAAAAAGGCCTTTTGCGGGGCATTGCCCCAAAGAAATCAGCTCTTTTACCTGTAAAAGAAAATACAAACAACCACCCCAACATTAAAACCCACCACCCACATAACCAACCCCCCAAATAAAACCCTAACTAAAAAAACCTAAGCTCCCCATTGCCCTGAAAAGGACATTTGGATGGGCATTGCCCTTAAAAGGGCATTTAGCTCTATTGCTGCCCAAAGCCCTAACCTAAAAATAAAACCCACCCAATACACCCCTAAAAAATCCTAACACTAACCCCCGAAGATTCACTTACCAGGAGAAGTCTTCATCCAAGCTGCAAGGTGTCCTCAACAAAGCCAGCAGAAGTGGTCCTCCAGACGGGCAGAAGTCTTCATCCAGACGGCATCTTCTATCTTCATCCTTCCGACGTGGAGCGGCTCCATCTTCAAAACATCCGGCGGGGAGCATCCTCTTCAATCAACGTCTTCTTTGGAATGAATATCTCTTTAAGTGACGTCATCCAAAATGGCGTCCCTTAGATTCCGATTGGCTGATATCTTAAATATTTTTGGTGTATCCTGAATTATGAAAGTTTAATTTTGACTTTCCTATCCCTTTAAATATGTCCTTTTTCTACTACAATGTTTTTTTTCAAATATATTGATATTATCTAAAAATATCTTTTAATTTAATTGCCATTATATTTATACTTTTCTTATAGCTATGCATATTTATTTGTTTAATGCTTATCAATCCCTTTAAATTCTTATCCAAAATGTATCTACTAAACTTCCAATAGACTTTAAAGTTGAACTTTGCAAAAAAAGTAATCAAGTAATATTTTTAAAGGATTGCAATATGTCACTGGGTGTATTTGTAACATATTTAGGGGTCTTTTACAATTATTTAGAAAAGTTATAACAATTTTTTTTACAAAATTCACTATTAAAGTCTATGAGATTTTTGCACATAAATAATTTGATAAAGAACTGTAATAGCTGTTTATTTTTCAAATATACTATACACACAGGCGGTAATAGACAGAGACATGCACACACAGACAGTAATAGACAGAGAGATTCACACACAGGCAGTAATAGACAGACATGCACACACAGGCAGTAACAGACAGAGACGCACTCACAGGCAGTAATAGACAGAGACGCACTCACAGGCAGTAATAGACAGAGACATGCACACACAGACAGTAATATACAGAGATATGCACTCACAGCCAGTAATAGACAGAAACATGCACTCACAGACAGTAATAGTCAAAGACATTCACACAGGCAGTAATAGAAAGACATATGCACTCACAGACATTGTAGACAGAGACATACACTCACAGACAGTAATAGACAAATACATTCACACACAGGCAGTAATAGACAGTGACATGCACACACAGACAATAAAAGAGATATGCACTCACAGACAGTAATAGACAGAGACATGCACTCACAGACAGTAATATACAGAGACATGCACTCACAGACAGTAATAGACAAAGACATTTACACACAGGCAGTATTAGACAGAGACGTGCACACACAGGCAGTAACAAACAAAGACATGCATTTACAGGCAGTAATAGACAGAGACGTGCACACTCAGGCAGTAACAGACAGAGACATGCACTCACAGGCAGTAATAGACAGAGTCATGCAGTCACAGGCAGTAACAGACAGAGTCCCGCACTCACAGGCAGTAATAAACAAAGACATTCACACACAGGCAGTAATAGACAGTGACATGCACACACAGACAATAAAAGAGATATGCACTCACAGACAGTAATAGACAGAGACATGCACTCACAGACAGTAATAGACAGAGACATGCACTCACAGACAGTAATAGATAAAGACATTTACACACAGGCAGTATTAGACAGAGACGTGCACACACAGGCAGTAACAAACAAAGACATGCATTTACAGGCAGTAATAGACAGAGACATGCACTCACAGGAAGTAATAGACAGAGACATGTGCACACAGGCAATAATAGACAGATACATGCACACACAGG
Organism: Bombina bombina; assembly: GCF_027579735.1. Taxonomy (NCBI): domain Eukaryota; kingdom Metazoa; phylum Chordata; class Amphibia; order Anura; family Bombinatoridae; genus Bombina; species Bombina bombina. The sequence continues at coordinate 809,757,686 of NC_069499.1, forward strand.
TAGTTTTAGACAGAGACATATACACACAGGCAGTAATAGACAGAGACATGCACAAACAGGTAGTAATTGACTGAGACATGCACAAACAGGTAGTAATAGACAGAGACATGCATTCACAGGCAGTAACAGACAGATACATGCACACTCAGGCAGTAATAGACAGATACATTCACACACAGGCAGTAATAGACAGAGACATTCACACACAGGCAGTAATAGACAGAGACATGCACACACAGGCAGTAATAGACAGATACATGCATACACAGAAAATAATAGGCAGATACATGCACTCACAGGCAGTAATAGACAGAGACATGCACATACAGGCAGTAATAGACAGAGACATGCACACACAGGCAGGGATAGAAAGGCATACACACACACACACACAGGCAGTGATAGGCAGATACATGCACACACAGGCAGTAATAGGCTGATACACACACACACACACCCACAGTCAGTAATAGGCAGATCCATGCACACACAGGCAGTAATAGGCAGATCCATGCACACACAGGCAGGGATAGATAGGCATACACACATGCACAATATGCATATGCACATGCACAATAGGCAGATACACACACACAGACAGGGATGGATAGGCTGATATAAGCACACACAGGCAGTAATAGGCAGATACATGCACACACAGGTAGGGATAGATAGACGGATGCATGCACACACAGGTAGGGATAGATAGGCAGATGCATGCACCAACAGGCAGTAATAGGCAGATATACACACACACAAGCAGGGATAGATAGGTATAAACACACACTCAGGCAGTATTAGGCAGTTACACACACACACACACACACACACACACACACACACACACACACAGGCAGGGATAGATAGGCATATACACACACACACTCAGGCAGTAATAAGCAAATGCACACACACACACACACACACTGAGGCAGTAATAGCCGACACACACACAGGCCGGGATAGATAGGCATACACACACACAGGCATTAATAGGCAGATACACACACAGGCAGGAATAGATAGGCACACACACACACACACACACTCAGGCAATAATAGCAGACACACACAAAGGCAGGGATAGATAGGCATACACACACACACACACACACACAGGCAGTAGTAGGCAGATACACACACATGCAGGGATAGATAGGCACACACACACAGAGGCAGTAATAGCAGACACACACTCAGGCAGTAATAGGTAGATACACACACAGGCAAGGATAGATAGGCACACACACACTCAGGCAGTAATAGCAGACACAAGCACTCACAGGTGAGTTTGTGAAAACTTGCCATTTTCATTATGGAGAAATTGACACATACACACACCCATCACTATTAAGCATTTGTAAAAAATAACGGCTAGATTACGAATTGTGCGTTAGGTTAAAAAAGCAGCGTTAAGACGTCCTAACGCTGCTTTTTAACGCCCGCTGGTATTACGAGTCTTGAAGGTACAGACTCATCGCTCACTTTTTTGGCCAGACTTGAAAACACAGCAAATACACTTGCGTATCCTCTTTTTTCAATGGGACTTGCATAGCGCCGGTATTACGAGTCTGCCAAAAAGTGAGCGGTAGACCCTCTCCTGTCGAGACTGGTACCGCATTTTAAAGTCAGTAGTTAAGTTTTACACTACAACTCGTAGCATAAAACTCTTAACTAAAGTACTTAAAAGTACACTAACACCCATAAACAACCTATTAACCCCTAAACCGAGGCCCTCCCGCATCGCAAACACTAAAAAAAATTTTTTTAACCCCTAATCTGCCGAACCGTGCATCGCCGCCACTATAATAAATATATTAACCCCTAAACCTCCGCATTCCCGCCTCTCAAACATTAGTTAAATATTATTAACCCCTAATCTGCCGCCCCCAACGTCGCCGCCACTATACTAAAGTTATTAACCACTAAATCTAAGTCTAACCCTAACGCACCCTAACTTAAATATAATTTATATAATTATATAATTTATATATAATTTAAATATAATTTAAAAAAATCTAAATAAAAATTACTATAATTAACTAAATTATTCCTATTTAAAACTAAATATGTACCTATAAAATAAACCCTAAGATAGCTACAATATAACTAATTTATTTTTATTTTACAGGCAAGTTTGTATTTATTTTAACTAGGTAGAATAGTTATTAAATAGTTATTAACTATTTAATAACTACCTAGCTAAAATAAATGCAAAAGTACCTGTAAAATAAAACCTAACCTAAGTTACAATAATACCTAACACTACACTATAATTAAATGACTTACCTAAATTAAATACAATTAAATAAAATTAGCTAAAGTACTAAAAAAAAACCCACTAAATTACAGAAAATAATAAACAAATTACAAGATTTTTAAACTAATTACACCTAATCTAATCCCCCTAACAAAATAAAAAAGCCCCCCCAAAATAAAAAAGCCCTACCCTACACTAAATTACAAATAGCCGTTAAAAGGGCCTTTTGCGGAGCATTGCCCCAAAGTAATCAGCTCTTTTACCTCTAAAAAAAAAATTACAAATCCCCCCCAACATTAAAACCAAGCACTCACACAACCAACAATACCCCCTTAAAAAAACACTAACCCCTTGAAGATCACCTTATCGGGAGAAGTCTTCATCCAACCGGGCCGAAGTCCTCAACAAAGCCGGGAGAAAAAGTGTTCATCCAAGCTGGGTGAAGTGGTCCTCCAGACGGGCAGAAGTCTTCATCCAGACGGCATCTTCTATCTTCATCCATCTGCCGCGGAGCGAGTCCATCATCAAGACATCCGACGCGGAGCATCCTCTTCATCCGACAGCTCTTCTGGAATGAAGGTTCCTTTAAATGACGTCATCCAAGATGGCATCCCTTCAATTCCGATTGGCTGAATTCTATCAGCCAATCGGAATTAAGGTAGAAAAAAAATCCTATTGGCTGATGCAATCAGCCAATGGGATTGAGCTCACATTATATTGGCTGATTGGAACAGCCAATAGAATGCCAGCTCAATCCTATTGGCTGATTGCATCTGGATGAAGACTTCTGCCTGTCGGGAGGACCACTTCGCCTGGTTTGGATGAAGACTTCTCCCGGCTTCGTTGAGGACTTTGGTCCGGTTGGAATAAGACTTTTCCCGGTAAGGTGATCTTCAGGAGTTAGTGTTAGGTTTTTTTAAGGGGGTATTGGGTGGGTTTTAGAGTAGGGCTGGTTGTGTGGCTGGTGGGTTTTAATGTTGGGGGGGAATTGTAATTTTTTTTACAGGTAAAAAAGCTGATTACTTTGGGGCAATGCCCCGCAAAAGGCCCTTTTAAGGGCTATTTATAATTTAGTATAGGGTAGGGCTTTTTTATTTTGGGGGGCATTTTTATTTTGTTAGGGGGATTAGATTAGGTGTAATTAGTTTAAAAATCTTGTAATTTTTGTATTATTTTCTGTAATTTATTGTTTGTTTTTTTGTACTTTAGATAATTTAATTTAATTGTATTTAATTTTATTTAATTTATGGAAATAATTTAAGTATAGTGTAGTGCTAGGTGTAATTGTAACTTAGTTTAGGTTTTATTTGTATTTATTTTATCTAGGTAGTTATTAAATAGTTAATAACTATTTAATAACTATTGTACCTAGTTAAAATAAATACAAACTTGCCTGTAAAATAAAAATAAACCCTAAGCAAGCTACAATGTAACTATTAGTTATATTGTAGCTAACTTACGGCTAGATTTAGAGTTCTGCGGCCAAAGGGGTGCGTTAGCTACGCGTGCTTTTTCCCCCCGCACCTTTTAAATACCGCTGGTATTTAGAGTTCACAGAAGGGCTGCGTTAGGCTCCAAAAAAAAGGAGCGTAGAGCATATTTACCGCAACTGCAACTCTAAATAACAGCGTTGCTTATGGAAGCGGCCAGCTACAAAAACGTGCTCGTGCACGATTCCCCCATAGAAAACAATGGGGCTGTTTGAGCCAATCAGATTCAAGTTCATTCCGATTGGCTGATTCAATCAGCCAATCAGATTGAGCTCGCATTCTATTGGCTGATCGGAACAGCCAATAGAATGCGAGCTCAATCTGATTGGCTGATTGGATCAGCCAATCGGATTGAACTTGAATCTGATTGGCTGATTCCATCAGCCAATCAGAATATTCCTACCTTAATTCTGATTGTCTGATAGAATCCTATCAGCCAATCGGAATTCGAAGGACTCCATCTTGGATGACGTCATTTAAAGGAACCGTCATTCGGCGAGTAGGCGTCGCTTGAAGAGGTTGGATCTGCGTCGGCTGGGAAGAAGATGGCTCCGCTCCGGAAGAAAGAAGATTGAAGATGCGGCTTGATAGAAGACTTCATCCTGATGATGGACTTCCGACTTCAGCCCGATGATGGAGTTCTTCAGCCGCCGCTTGGACCCTCTTCTGGACCGATCGCTGAACCCGTGAGGTGAAGACAAGGTAGGGAGATCTTCAGGGGCTTAGTGTTAGGTTTATTTAAGGGGGGTTTGGGTTAGATTAGGGGTATGTGGGTGGTGGGTTGTAATGTTGGGGGGGGTATTGTATGTTTTTTTTTAAAGGCAAAAGAGCTGAATTCTTTGGGGCATGCCCCGCAAAGGGCCCTTTTCAGGGCTGGTAAGGTAAAAGAGCTTTGAACTTTTTTAATTTAGAATAGGGTAGGGCATTTTTTTATTTTGGGGGGCTTTGTTATTTTATTAGGGGGCTTAGAGTAGGTGTAATTAGTTTAAAATTGTTGTAATATTTTTCTAATGTTTGTAAATATTTTTTTATTTTTTGTAACTTAGTTCTTTTTTATTTTTTGTACTTTAGTTAGTTTATTTCATTGTAGTTATTTGTAGGTATTTTATTTAATTAATTTATTTATAGTGTAGTGTTAGGTTTAATTGTAGGTATTTTATTTAATTAATTTATTGATAGTGTAGTGTTAGGTTTAATTGTAACTTAGGTTAGGATTTTTTTACAGGTAATTTTGTAATTATTTTAACTATTTTAGCTATTAAATAGTTATTAACTATTTAATAGCTATTGTACCTATTTAAAATAATTACAAAGTTGCCTGTAAAATAAATATTAATCCTAAAATAGCTACAATATAATTATAATTTATATTGTAGCTATATTAGGGTTTATTTTACAGGTAAGTATTTAGCTTTAAATAGGAATAATTTATATAATAAGAGTTAATTTATTTCGTTAGATTTAAATTATATTTAATTTAGGGGGGTGTTAGTGTTAGGGTTAGACTTAGCTTTAGGGGTTAAAAAATGTATTAGAATAGCGGTGAGCTCCGATCGGCAGATTAGGGGTTAATGTTTGAAGTTAGGTGTCGGCGATGTTAGGGAGGGCAGATTAGGGGTTAATACTATTTATTATAGTAGCGGTGCGTTGCGGTCGGCAGATTAGGGGTTAATAAGTGTAGGTAAGGTAGCGGCGACGTTGGGGGGGCAGATTAGGGGTTAATAAATATAATATAGGGGTCGGCGATGTTAGGGGCAGCAGATTAGGGGTACATAGGGATAATGTAGCTGGCGGCGGTGTACGGAGCGGCAGATTAGGGGTTAAAAACATTTAATAGAGTGGCCGCGGTGTGGGGGGGCCTCGGTTTAGGGGTACATAGGTAGTTTATGGGTGTTAGTGTACTTTAGAGCACAGTAGTTAAGAGCCTTATAAACCGGCGTTAGCCCATAAAGCTCTTAACTACTGACTTTTTTCTGCGGCTGGAGTTTTTGTCGTTAGATTTCTAACACTCACTTCAGCCAAGACTCTAAATACCGGCATTAGGAAGATCCCATTGAAAAGATAGGATACGCAAATGGCGTAGGGGGATCTGCGGTATGGAAAAGTTGCGGCTGGAAAGTGAGCATTAGACCCTTTCCTGACTGACTCCAAATACCAGAGGGCGGTAAAAACCAGCGTTAGGAGCCTCTAACGCTGGTTTTGACGGCTACCGCCCAACTCTAAATCTAGCCGTTAGGGTTTATTTTATAGGTATGTATTTAGTTTTAAATAGGAATAATTTAGTTAATGATAGTAATTTTTATTTCGATTTCTTTTAATTATATTTAAGTTAGGGGGATTTAGGTTTAGGGTTAGACTTAGGTTTAGGGGTTAATAACTTTAATATAGTGGCACCGACGTTGGGGGCGGCAGATTAGGGGTTAATAAATGTAGGTAGATGTCGGTGATGTTAGGGCCTGCAGATTAGGGGTTAATAATATTTAACTAACGTTTGCGAGGCGGGAGTGCGGCGGTTTAGGGGTTAATATGTTTATTATAGTGGCGGCGACATTGGGATCGGCAGATTAGGGGTTAAAAAGTGTAGGTAGGTTGCAGCGACATTGGGGGCGGCAGATTAGTGGTTAATAAATATAATGTAGGTGTCGGCGATGTTGTGGGCAGCAGATTAGGGGTTCATATGTATAATGTAGGTGGTGGCGGTGTCCGGAGCGGCAGATTATGGGTTAATTATTATAATGTAGGTGTTGGCGATGTCGGGGGTGGCAGATTAGGGGTTAATAAGTGTAAGATTAGGGGTGTTTAGACTCGGGGTTCATGTTAGGGTGTTAGGTATAGACATAAAATGTATTTCCCCATAGGAATCAATGGGGCTGCGTTAAGGAGTTTTACGCTGCTTTTTTGCAGGTGTTAGACTTTTTTCAGCCAGCTCTCCCTGTTGATTCCCATGGGGAAATCGTGCACGAGCACGTTACACCAGCTCACCGCTAACGTAAGCAGTGCTGGTATTGGAGTGCGGTAATGAGCAAAATTTTGCTCAATGCTCACTTCTTGTCTGGTTTGTAAAAGCCTGTAATAACAGCGCTGTCTGTAAGTGAGTGGTGAGAGAATACTGCTCGTTAGCACCGCACAGCCTCTAATGCAAAACTCGTAATCTAGGTGTAAGTAAATTAAAAAAAAAAATATACAACAGGCCTTTACAGAAAACCTGTTCCTTAGTATGTGGAAACCCAATTTTTATAAAGAACCTTTTTTAATTAGCTCATTAAAATGAAAAAATATGTACATATCATTATGTAAAAACCATGAATAATTTGTCATATGCATTAAACATCACCTCTTTAGTGACACCGATTAGTGAGATAGGAAACTGCTTTCCTCAGGGTGATTCCTCTCCTTTTTACTTTCAGTTTTAGCTCTAAGGGGTAGATTTATCAAAGCAATGCGCCTGTAATTGTGGGCAAAATAACACATACGCACTAATCGCCATATTTATAAAAAAGCAATCTGCGCCTATAATTGCGCAAATCTGAAAGAAACTTCTTTGCACTCCGCTTGCATTCACTTAGGCGCACAGGCGTGTTCCCGAGTGCACAAAATATACATTAGTAATAGGCGTAATTTCACAGCCCGACCTACAAATACACACAGTTTCTTATTTATCATTACCTTGCGCAGATAGGAAACTGAAATTTCTCCTTAAATTGCGTGTTCTATATTTCACCATACAGACTGAGGCGAACACCATTATCATACAATTGCGCTTCCACAGGTGGATATGGGTACCAAGAGTTTTATATACATCACTTTTTTCCTCTGAAGAAGAAGTAACGAATCTGTGTTTTCAGCAGTGTTGATAATATCACAATTGAGAATAGGTGGTATAGTGAGGACTGAGCCTTCTATATTCGATACTTAATTGATAATACAAATTAGTGCTCCCCTTAGGAGTCTTTAATGGATAAAATGTATATATACACAAATTGCTGAGGCAGTAACAACCCTAATGCTAGTCCAGGCTAACAAGGGGTAGACAGTAATGAATAAAAGCAGTTTCCAAAGTAATCTTGTATGGAAATATTTGTTAAAAAGTCAGAGAACTCATAGTTCAAAGTTTAAAAATCAAAGTGCAAAGATGCCGATATGCACCTATTCTCAACTGTGATATTATCAACACTGCTGAAAACACAGACCATATCCAGTACGGGTTTGGTGTATCATCACATATGTTATCAACTTACTTCATATCGGATTGAGGTTGCTAAATGTAAGCACATTTTATATGATAATAAAAAATTGACGTTTATATAAACAGTATCACACTATGTATATGTCTTTTTCTTTTTTATCCTACACTCCCGTGAGCGTTTGAGGATACAAGAGATCTCACCATCAGATAAAAGACAAGAAAGATACCTAGAGAGTCCGGGATTTCCATTGCTATAAAGATCAACTACAGGAATTCATTAAGATATCATCTCAGAAAGAGCCAAGAGATCATCTTTACGTATACACCCACAGACCACTTACCTCATAGGATTGAGGTATTTTCTGGTAAGCATATTATACTTACCCCATACTTAGATCCAGTGAAAAGAAAAGACTGACAGCTAACAGAACTGTGAACTTTGTTTTGGCTAAAATTGATCAGATTATAGCTATTATTGCTGTTTATTTATGGTATAGCAGTGCGCCTATCTATCGGTTTTGATTATCTCTTTCTACACCCATATATATATATATATCGATATATTGATTTTTGCAATCTTAAATTACCAACATATGGCAAAAACAGCACAGGAACATTATATAATATAAATATGCGCAAAATAGATACCTAAAAAACGCTTTTTTAATAATCAAGACATGGCGGCGTAAATATTTATAGGGATGTACTGTAATAAATAGGGAGTAAATGCTTTTTCCAGCAGGCAAAATTTATCATTATTACGCCACAACTCACAGGGATGTACTGTAATAAATAGGTAGTAAATGCTTTTTCCAGCAGGCAAAATTTATCATTATTACGCCACAGCTCGCATTTTACTAAACGCGCAAAATTCCATCTATTTTTTTTTATAAATTCAGGCACTTCTGGGGAGGCGAGCTGGGGTGCAGTTACAGGCAAAGCACATACAGAGTTTGCTTAGCCTTTGATAAATCTACCCTTAAGTAGTTATCCGGTCTTAACACACACCCTTTGTGATCTTGTTGCTCCATTGGTATGATTAACATCCACTGCAGCCAATTAACATAATAGCTTCCTTTCAAATATATATACAGTATCTCACAAAAGTGAGTACACCCCTCACATTTTTGTAAATATTTTATTATATCTTTTCATGTGACAACACTGAAGAAATGACACTTTGATACAATGTAAAGTAGTGAGTGTACAGCCTGTATAACAGTGCAATTTTACTGTCCCCTCAAAATAACTCAACACACAGCCATTAATGTCTAAATCATTGGCAACAAAAGTGGGTATACTCTCAAGTGGAAATGTCCAAATTGGGCCCAGTTAGCCATTTTACCTCCCCAACGTCATGTGACCCGTTAGTGATACAAGGTGTCAGGTGTGAATGGGGAGCAGGTGTGTTAAATTTGGCATTATAGCTTTCTTACTCTCTCATACTGGTCACTGGAAGTTAAACATAGCACCTCATGGCAAAGAACTCTCTGAGGATCTGGAATTTTTTTTTTATTGTTCTACATAAAAGATGGCCTAGGCTATAAGAAGATTGCCAAGACCCTGAAACTGAGCTGCAGCACGGTGGGCAAGCCCATACAGTGGTTTTATAGGACAGGTTCCACTCAGAACAGGCCTCACCATGGTCGACCAAAGAAGTTGAGTGCACGTGCTCAGCGTCATATCTAGAGGTTGTCTTTGGGAAATATACGTATGAGTGCTGCCAGCATTGCTGCAGAGGTTGAAGGGGTGGGGGGTCAGTCTGTCAGTGCTCAGACCATACACTGCACACTGCATCAAATTGGCCTGCATGGCTGTCATCCCAGAAGGATGCACAAGAAAGCCCACAAACAGTTTGCTGAAGACAAGCAGACTAAGGACATGGATTACTGGAACCATGTCCTGTGGTCCGATGGGACCAAGATAAACTTATTTGGTTCATATGGTGTCAAGCGTGTGTCTTGCCTACAGTCAAGCATGGTGGTGGGAGTGTCATGGTCTGGGCCTGCATGAGTGCTGCCAGCACTGGGGAGCTACAGTTTATTGAGGGAACCATGAATGCCAACATGTACTGTGCCATACTGAAGCAGAGCAAGATCCCCTCCCTTCGGAGAATGGGCCACAGGGCAGTATTCCAACATGATAACAACCCCAAACCCACCTCCAAGATGATCACTGCCTTGCTAAAGAAGCTGAGGGTAAAGGTGATGGACTGGCCAAGCATGTCTCCAGACCTAAACCCTATTGAGCATATGTGGGGCATCCTCAAATGGAAGGTGGGGGAGCGCAAGGTCTCTAACATCCACCAGCTCTGTGATGTCATCATGGAGGAGTGGAAGAAGACTCCAGTGGCAACCTGTGAAGCTCTGGTGAACTCCATTCCCAAGAGGGTTAAGGTAGTGCTGTAAAATAATGGTAGCCACACAAAATATAGACACTTTGGGCCCAATTTGGACATTTCCAATTAGGAGTGTACTCACTTTTGTTGCCAACGGTTTAGACATGATTGCTGTGTGTTGAGTTATTTTGAGGGGACAGCAAATTTACACTGTTATACAGGCTGTACATTTACTACTTTACATTGTAGCAAAGTGTCATTTCTTCAGTGTTGTCACATGAAAAGATATAATAAAATATTTACAAAAATGTGAGGGGTGTACTCACTTTTGTGAGATACTATAAATATATTTTGAATGTATATGCTTTTGATATGTGTATTTTAACCCCTTAGCGCCACACACCGTACGTTGAAAGACCATCAATGTACCCTGTACGTTGTTAGGGGTTTAAGGCATATGGAAGTGATCCTGATAACTTCCAGCCTCTTTCAAAGTATTGCCCTGATGCCTCAATATTGAGGCATCACTGCAATACCTTTTTTCCAATACCGATGCAGAGAAAGCCACTCTGTGGCCCTCTCTGCACCGGTAGTGGTGGTGCCTATCGTTGATGGGTGGGAGCAGCTGCAGGGAGGTGGGTGGGCTGCCCATCGCTACCCGGCATATGGTTCCTGTATGTGCAATGTGCACGCCAGGAGCGTGCGGGGGGGGCTTCAGGGTGCGTGCATGTGTGTGTGTATGCTACACTACCACCAATGTAATTGAATGGGAAGGAGGGAGAGGGAAGGGGGAAAATAATGATCAAAGGGTCTGGGAGGGGGTATTGAAGGGGGGCAGCTACACTACCGAAAAATGCAAATTGTATATAAAAAAATAAAAAAAAAATTTTTTGGGAGGTAACCTGGGTACCAGCAGACAGCTGCCAGTACCCAAGATGGCAGCAAATAGGTAGCAGGGAGAAGGTTAGAGAGCTGTTTTGGGGGGGGTCAGGGAAGTTGGGGGCTAAGGGGGGTCTATCACAGCTGAGCAGAAAAATTAAAAAAAAGCCTTTAATTTTAGTACTGGCAGACCTTCTGCTAGTACTTAAGATGGCGGGATAATTGTGGGGTGTGGGATGGAAGAGAGATGTTTGGGAGGCATCAGGTGGTGGGATGTGTCAGGTGGGAGGCTGATCTCTACACTAAAGCTAAAATTAACAAATTAACCCTTCAAGATCCCTACAAGCTACCTAATTAACCCTGTTACTGCTGGGCATAATACAAGTGTGGTGCGCAGCAGCATTTAACGGGCTTCTAATTACCAAAAAGCAATACCAAAGCCATATATGTCTGCTATTTATGAACAAAGGGGATACCAGAGAAACATTTACAACCATTTGTGCCATAATTGCGCAAGCTGTTTGTAAATAATTCCAGTGAGAAACCCAAAGTTAGTGAAAAAGTGAACAATTTTTTTTATTTGATCGGATTTGACGGTGAAATGGTGGCATGAAATATATCAAAATGGGCCTAGATCAATACTTTGGGTTGTCTACTACACTACCCTAAAGCTAAAATTAACCCTACATGCTACCTGATTAACCCCTTCACTGCTGGGCCTAATACAAGTTTGGTGCTTAGAGGCATTTAGCAGGCCTTCTAATTACCAAAAAGTAATGCCACAGCCATAAATGTCTGCTATTTCTGAACAAAGGGGATCCCAGAGAAGAATTTACAACCATTTATGCCATAATTACACAAGCTGTTTGCAAATAATTTCAGTGAGAAACCTAAAGTTTGTGAAAAAGTTTGAGAAAAAGTGAACGATTTTTTTTTATTTGATCGCATTTGGCAGCGAAATGGTGGCATAAAATATACCAAAAAGGGCCTAAATCAATACTTTGGGTTGACTACTAAAAAAAAAATATATACATGTCAAGGGATATTCAGGGATTCCTGACAGATATCAGTGTTCCAATGTAACGTGCTAATTTTGAAAAATAAGCTACTTGTATTTATTGCCCTATAACATGCAAAAAAAGCAAAGAACATGTAAACATTGGGTATTTCTAAACTCAGGACAAAATTTAGAAACTCGTTAGCATGGGTGTTTTTTGGTGGTTGTAGATGTGTAATAGATTTTGGGGGTCAAAGGGTTTCCATTTTTTCATCATATTTAAAAAAAAAATGTTATGGTAAATTATAAGATATGATGAAAATAAAGGTATCTTTAGAAAGTCCATTTAATGGCGAGAAAAACAGTATATAATATGTGTGGGTACAGTAAAAGAGTAAGAGGAAAATTACAGCTAAACACAAACACAGCAGAAATGTAAAAATAGCCCTGGTCCTTAAGGGAAAGAAATTAAAAAATTTCCTTGTCCTTAAGGGGTTAACCTTTGCTATACTAGTAGTTTATCAAACAAGCAAGCAATGCCACTTTAACACAATAAAAAAAAATGTAAATTGCTCTTCACTGCTCCCTATTGTGCCCCGGGCCACTGTCAAGTCAGCCCGCCCCTAGAAACGGCCCTTTTGTTAGAACAAACTTTAGATTAAGTTTATGGGATGGACAAAAAATAGTTATTTAAAGGGGGAAACATTTTGAAAATATGTCAAATCCTTGAAAGGGATCCAATAATATCTGAAGAGATATGTAAAGGGGTACTATTTGTATCCAGAAGGGCAGCATTTTTTCTAAAAAGCAGATTTCCCAGAGAAATCGGTTGACAAAGAGAGAAGGACATTTTAGGTGTGGTAATTATCAATGTAAAAATTGTAACATACCAGATTAAGTAATATAATCAAACCAATTTCAGCTGGAGAGAGCTTTAAGTTAAAAAAAAAAATAAAAAGTTGATTTCAACACAAGTTTTGCTGTCTATCTGATAAAATGTAAATATAGCCACTGTCAATATACAGGACATACTATACATCCTGCCATGGAACGTATTAGGGAACATTTCCTATCGTTGGAGGCTGAGATTCCTAAGATAACTGTGGCTAGACATTTTTTAATACATAGTAATGGTCAGGTAAAAAATAATGAGTTCAAGAGATATAATCAAACTATTAGGATTTAAAGTGATAGATAATTCACCACATTCAATAAAAGGTAGTGATAGACAGGTCATTCTGAATAAGAGACATGCATAAAGGATTTACGATTTAAAAACTGGCATTCAGACAGGCATAAAGGAAATCTCAAGTTGTATACAGATATTGATCATTTATATTAATAACAAATGAACAATCATAATAATATGTTTTTTCTCTTTTGACTTATTACACCTTATGGATGTATACAATATATATAGATTTATTTATACACATGACTGAGATTAAAATTAAAGTTTCCTATTATTTATTATTTTTATTATCATTATTATTATTATTATTATTATTATTATATTGTTCATTATTTGGTGACATTCAAGTTACACCTGGCAGTGCAACTTTATCCCTATTGGGTTTTAGTTTTATTATTATGGAATCAACTCATTTTTGTTTATTCATTTGTTTCTTTACTTGTTTGAACATTCTTGATGTATTTTAATATGTAGCAATACATTTTTTATATTATACTTTCTGTTAATCTGATGGCTTCAACTAAAGTATTATGTGTGTGTGTGTAAACATATATATATATATATATATATATACACAAAAAGATATGAGATAGCGCTAAATGCAGCTCATATCTATGAGCTGTTTGTGATCTGAATGAATATCCTTATAAGTACTGCTTGTCAATGACAAGAGGTTGAAGGCACATGTGGTATACTATATTGTATGTATGTGTTGCATCTATAATAATACTACTTATGACATATAAAAACCGTACAATGTAGCAAATGACGAAAACAAAGAATATACAAATATAAAAAATAAAAGTCCTGTTAAAACATTCTTAAAAAGTTCTTAATCCTAATGAGTGATAAACTTCCAGCAGAAAGTGTTCCTGCACCCAATCAGATGTGCACTTACTTTCACAGACCTCAATCGATATGAGGTAAGTACATGGTGTGTATAATCAATCAGCTCCCAGAGTATGGATCCAGCAATTTGTGTGTCACGCACACGCCTCAGGTTTTGCTGTCTTTGATGTGAGAAACTTCCAAGCACTCCCAAACACTCTCCAATTAGTATTCCGGTCGTTAGTAGCTCAATAACCATGGAAAGAAACACAAGCCAGAAGAGGCATGTCCGGTAGGTATCATATTGCCCGTGTGGAGTCCCGGTTGTAATCCTTTACTGCTGTATTAAAGCTGGACATGATGTTGTGATGATACAAGCCTCATAAAGCAATCCCACAATAGCAGGTTGGATATTCACTCCACTTGGTGTGCACCAGGCTGTAATGGTGAGCGGCTACAGGACTAGCTGGTAATGGATAAGCCCAATCCGCTGTTGCTGCTGAAAGTTTGCTCCTCACTGCTGCTGTTTCTGTTCAGTCTTGCTGCATTATACAGACTGGGATTTATTATCCTATTCTATAATCTACAGGAACCTGAACCCTTTCACTGAGGAGTTGCTGAACTGATGGAAAAGAGCTGGAGTGTTGGTTTTCATCAGTTCAGCAGATAACTGAGGGCAGCAAACAAACAGTGCTTGTAGCCCAGTTGGTGCAAAGACAAGTAAACATAAAGCAGTTTCTAGAGCAGTGTTTTTAAACCAGTGTGCCATGAGAGATCCTCAGGTGTGCCGCGGCAGACTGACAACAATGCGGGGTGTCCCTCTTTCAAATTTTGATATATTGGGAGGTATGTGACAGGCTCATCAGGCATCATTTACAACCATGACATTGACATTCATTCACAGAAATCATTATGATTGTTTGTGAATGAATGTCAATATGTCTTGTATAGTTTTTAGGAGGCATGGCAATGACAGCACAGTACAGTGTGTGTATATATATATATTTATCCTTTATTAGGCTACAATGTGTGATTTTGTAAATTTTGGGATGGTGGTGTGCCGCAGGATTTTTTAATGTAAAAAAGTGTGCCACGGCAAAAAAAAGGTTGCAAATCACTGTTCTAGAGAATCTGACTCCTTGGGCAAAATTTCTAAATATGTTCTAAATATGGCTCACAAACTTCCAACTTTAAAATGCAACTCCCCCCTTCTTGAAATCCATGCTTCACTAGATGCAAACACATGGTAGGATAAGACTTTTTTTTTAAGTTACAGTAGTGCCATTTGTTGAAGGGCTACATGGGTTTATAAAAGATAATTGCAAGGCTGTTAATAGGCAAGTGCCCTCTAAGGTGACTTTAGAGTTAGTGAGATCTTAGGCACAGTACAAATAGAAAGGTCTCTTTTATGCTTATTTATATTTTATTATATTTTTTTAGCTAAATTAAATATGTTGATGTATTGTTTACATGGCTGTGTAGAGGACATTGCCTTTGTATATTTATGTTATAACATGTTTGGGCGTTTTTGTGCACCACATTTCTCTCTAAGACAGAAAAAGAGAGAGGGGGAGAGAGATTTATTGTATTCCATATACTTCAGTCTTAGTTTAGTCTCACTTTTCTGATTATATTTAAAGCATCTTTTAGTTAGATTTGGAAACAGTATACTTTTTTTATGCAGTGAAGTAGACATGTGCATGGCGAAAAAATTTGGTTCGGTTCGGTTCGGATCGATTCGGATTTTTTCTAATTTCGGTTCGGAGCGATTCGAATTCGGAAAAATTTGAATCAATTTGGTTCGGATTTGTTTCGGATTCATTCGGATTTGAATAAATTCGGTTCAGATTTGTTTCGGATTCATTCGGATTCAAATAAATTTGGCTGGATTCGGTTCGATTCGGTTCGGAAATTCGGAATTTCGGTAAGTGTTAGGTGGGATTAGACTAGTATTATGTACTGTACATTAGGTGTAACCCATAGCAGAGTGATATAACCTAATATACTGTACAATACTAGTGTAATCCATGGCCATCCGAATCTACCGAATAAATCTGAATAAATCCGAAGTTATTCGGATTTATTCGGTAGATTCGGCACTATTTTAATTTGGAGATTCGGTTCGATCCGAATCTCCGAATTTTCAGAATTTTCAGAATTTTCAGAATTTCCGAATCGAACCGAACCGAATCGCACATGTCTACAGTGAAGTATAATACATAATTATGGGTCAATCATAATGCTTTAGAAAAGCTTAACTAATTTATGTACAAAAATCCCAATAGACTTTAATGGTGATTTGAAAACCATTTATACATTTTTCTAAGAGATTGTAATCAACCCTTAAGTATGTAAGCATTTTTATAAATAGTGTTGAACCACAGGAATTACTGAATATGTCAAATTACATATCGATTGCAATATGGTTCTATAATTATATTTGGTGATTTTGATGAGTACTTAAAATACATTTACAGGTCAACACATTGGTAAATGCAGATTTGTTATATTTAAGATCACAGTGTATCTAATAATAAAAAAAAATTGCAAAAATGACTTTTACAGTCACTTTTCTTTTTGTTAAAAACGTGACTGTACAGCTATTAAATCTTTGTATCGTTTTAATGATGTGTTATCCATTTGGTATTTTGCAACTTCTTGAAATATTTGAGTCTTTAATATATAGTACTGATGATTAAGCCGTGGGCCTCTTCGATAAATTTAATTCATTTATGCATTCATATTCCCAGGAAATCAATACAAATAAGAAAAATTTGACTTTCTTAAAACTTAGCATGCTTAATTTATCCTTACCTGATGGATTTGAGCCTTTAAACATATGCTTTGATTTCAAACAATTGCCATTACTCATATAATCAATAAATACAAAAGAGAAAAGATTTTTATCATACTGACAAAAGCAAGAAAAACTTCTTGGAAGACCTTGGTCTGTATGACAAAAGTATTCAGATATTTAATAAAAAGTAAAAACAGAGTAACTTCAACAGATAAATGAATTATTGAAAAAGGGATGTCCCCTTAAAGGATTTTTTTCTAAACAAATGTTATTAGCAAAATAGTTTATTTATTACAATGTTTTAAGCAAAATCCAGTCATTATTTTTTCATAGACACAGGCAGCCAAGTTTAAACATAGCATTAGAATCATTCTGTTTTCATAATGGGAGCAACTTACATTGGATAGGCTTGTTTATGCAGGGTATCTAGTCTTTCACTTTGAAATATTGTTTTCTATGTCATATTTAAAGGGGCAGTCTAGTCAAAATTAAACTTTCATGATTCAGATAGGGCATGTAATTTTAAACAACTTTCCAATTTACTTCTATTATCTAATTTGCTCAATTCTTTAGATATCCCTTGTTTAAGAAATAGCAATGCACATGTGTGAGCCAATCACACAAGGCCTCTATGTGCCGCAACCAATCAGCAGCTACTGAGCATATCTAGATATGCTTTTCAGCAAGTGATATCAAGAGAATGAAGCAAATGAGGTAATATAAGTAAATTAGAAAGTTGTTTAAAATAACATGCTCTTTCGAAATCGCGAAAGAAAAAAATTGGGTTTCATGTCCCTTTAAGAGGCTTTAAAAGAATATAAAACACAAAACATTTATTTTGTGATTCAGACAGAGCATACTTTTTTAAAGTTTTCAATTTACTTATATTATCAAATGTGCTTGGTTCTCATGATATTCTGTGTTAAAGAAATATTAAAGAAGGCATCTTACCAGCCCTTAAAAGGGCTCTTTGCGGGGCATGCCCCAAAGAAATCAGCTCTTTTGCCTGTAAAAAAAACACAATACCACCCCCCAACATTACAACCCACCACCCACATACCCCTACTCTAACCCAAACCCCCCTTAAATAAACCTAAAACTACCCCCCTGACGATCTCCCTACCTTGAGTCGTCTTCACCCAACCGGGCACCGATGGACCAAAAGAAGACATCCGGAGCGGCAGAAGTCTTCATCCTATCCGGGCAGAAGAGGACATCCGGACCGGTAGACATCTTCATCCAAGAGGCATCTTCTATCTTCATCCATCCGGAGCGGAGCCATCTTCTTCCAGCCGACGCAGATCCATCCTTCTGCCACGACGCCTACTCGCCGAATGAAGGTTCCTTTAAATGACGTCATTCAAGATGGTGTCCCTCGAATTCCGATTGGCTGATAGGATTCTATCAGCCAATCGGAATTAAGGTAGGAAAAATCTGATTGGCTGATTGGATCAGCCAATCCGATTAAACTTGAATCTGATTGGCTGATTCAATCAGCCAATCAGATTTTTCCTACCTTAATCGGAATTTGAGGAACGCCATCTTGGATGACGTCATTTAAAGGAACCTTCATTCGGCAAGTAGGCGTTGTGGCAGAAGGATGGATTTGCGTCGGCTGGAAGAAGATGGCTCCGCTCCTCTCCGGATGGATGAAGATAGAAGATGCCACTTGGATGGAGATGTCTACCGGTCCAGATGTCCTCTTCTGCCCAGATAGGATGAAGACTTCTGCCGCTCCGGATGTCTTCTTTTGGTCTATCGGTGCCCGCTTGGGTGAAGACGACTCAAGGTAGGGAGATCTTCAGAGAGGTAGTGTTAGGTTTATTTAAGGGGGGTTTGGGTTAGAGTAGGGGTATGTGGGTGGTGGGTTGTAATGTTGGGGGTGGTATTGTGTTTTTTTTACAGGCAAAAGAGCTGATTTATTTGGGGCATGCCCCGCAAAGAGCCCTTTTAAGGGCTGGTAAGGTAATAGAGCTGTTAACTTTTTTAATTTAGATTAGGGTAGGGAATTTTTTTATTTTGGGGGGCTTTGTTATTTTATTAGAGGGCTTAGAGTAGGTGTAATTAGCTTAAAATTCTTGTAATCTTTTTTTATTTTTTTGTAATTTAGTTTAGTTTATTTAATTGTAGGTACTTGTAGTTAATTGATTTAATTTATTTATTGATAGTGTAGTGTTAGGTTTAATTGTAACAGGTTAGGATTTATTTTACAGGTAATTTTGTAATTATTTTAACTAGGTAGCTATTAAATAGTAAATAACTATTTAATAGCTATTGTACCTAGTTAAAATAAATACAAAGTTACCTGTAAAATAAATATAAATTCTAAAATTGCTACAATATATTGTAACTATATTAGGGTTTATTTTACAGGTAAGTATTTAGCTTTAAATAGAAATACTTTATTTAATAAGAGTTAATTTATTTTGTTAGATTAAAATTATATTTAACTTAGGGGGGTGGTAGGGTTAGGGTTAGACTTAGCTTTAGGGGTTAATACATTTATTAGAGTAGCAGCGAGCTCCGGTCAGCAGATTAGGGGTTAATAAGTGTAGGTAGGTAGCGGCGATGTTGGAGGTGGCAGATTAGGGGTTAATAAATATTATGTAGGTGTCTGCAATGTTAGGGGCAGCAGATTAGGGGTTTAAAGGTATAATGTAGGTGGCGGCGGTGTGTGGTCGGCAGATTAGGGGTTAAAAAAATGTATTAGAGTGGCGGCGATGTGGGGGGACCTCGGTTTAGGGGTACATAGGTAATTTATGGGTGTTAGTGTACTTTAGAGTACAGAAGTTAAGAGCTTTATGAACCGGTGTTGGCCCAGAAATCTCTTAACTACTGACTTTTTTCTGCGGATGGAGTCTTGTCTGTAGAGGCTCTACCGCTCACTTCAGCCAAGACTCTAAATACCAGCGTTAGGAAGATCCCATTGAAAAAGATAGGATACGCAATTGGCGTAAGGGGATCTGCGGTATGGAAAAGTCGCAGCTTGGAAGTGAGCGTTAGACCCTTTCCTGACTGACTCTAAATACCAGCGGGTGGTAAAAAGCAGCGTTAGGAGCCCTTAACGCTGCTTTTGACGGCTAACGCCAAACTCTAAATCTAGGCGTAAGAATTTAAATAACTATCTAGTGAATACTATTTATCGGATTATAATGCTTACCAATATAATGGTTTAAGCTTAGTGAATCATCTCCACAGTATAATAAAAATGGAGTGACTTGCCTTTTTTCTGCGGATGGAGTCTTGTCTGTAGAGGCTCTACCGCTCACTTCAGCCAAGACTCTAAATACCAGCGTTAGGAAGATCCTTTCATCAACGCGTTTCTCCCTCTTACAGGGCTTTCTCAAGATATTAGAATAGCGTTGAGCTCCAGTCGGCAGATTAGGGGTTAATAATTGAAGTTAGGTGTCGGCGATGTTAGGGAGGGCAGATTAGGGGTTAATACTATTTATTATAGGGTTAGTGAGGCGGATTAGGGGTTAATAACTTTATTATAGTAGCGCTCAGGTCCGCTCGGCAGATTAGGGGTTAATAAGTGTAGGTAGGTGGAGGCGATGTTGTGGGGGGCAGATTAAGGGTTAATAAATATAATATAGGGGTCGGCGATGTTAGGGCAGCAGATTAGGGGTACATAGGGATAATGTAAGTAGCGGCGGTTTACGGAGAGGCAGATTAGGGGTTAATAATAATATGCAGGGGTCAGCGATAGCGGGGACGGCAGAATAGGGGTTAATAAGTGTAAGGTTAGGGGTGTTTAGACTCGGGGTACATGTTAGAGTGTTAGGTGCAGACGTAGGAAGTGTTTCCGCATAACAAACAATAGGGCTGCGTTAGGAGCTGAACGCGGCTTTTTTGCAGGTGTTAGGTTTTTTTTCAGCTCAAACAGCCCCATTGTTTCCTATGGGGGAATCGTGCACGAGCACGTTTTTGAGGCTAGCCGCTTGCGTAAGCAACTCTGGTATCGAGAGTTGAAGCTGCGTTAAATATGCTCTACGCTCCTTTTTTGGAGCCTAACGCAGCCTTTATGTGGACTCTCAATACCAGAGTTATTTTTATGGTGCGGCCAGAAAAAAGCCGGCGTTAGCTTTTCGGGTCGTTACCGACAAAACTCCAAATCTAGCCATTAGTAATTTCTAACTCTCAGACCTGAGAATGCAATGTGTTGTTTTTTTCAAGGCTAGTCCTGCTACATATATGTCTTTTATTGTAGTTTCTGTCAATTAAAGCAAATAAGATAATTATGTAGCAGGGTTAGCATTGAAAAGACTGCAGTGTGCATTTCACGGTCTAATAGTTAGAAATTACTGAATTTGCAGAGCTCAATTACATGCAAATATATTTTCATTTTCTATTTTGCTCCCTTTGCATATAATTATTTAGCTCAGAAATTAGGTAACTTCTTACTCTCAGACCTTGCAATGCACCCCAATGGCTTTTTCAAGGACAACTCTGCTACATATATTTCTTTAATTGTAGTTTCTGGGATTTCCTCAAAAAGCCAGCAGGGTCAAGGTCAAGGTCAGAGGGAGAAATTACTGGATTACTGGATGTTCAAATGTAGGAGCTGTGTGTCAAGGTGCAACGTCTACTTGTTTCAGCCTCTTAAAGGCCTTTATCAAGATGACTGGATCTTCCACTGGCTGCCTTTTATAAAGGGTTTAACTCTTTATGGGAGTGGTCATAGGTTTACTATTGTTGCAATGTAACTATTCTGTTTCATAAGTTCCTTCATTTGTTTCCATTGCTCCCTTATACATTATAGGTGCATTCAATTTAATTTTATAATATAATAACAAATAAAATAAAATATTGACCTCATTTTCCATTTTTTTTACAGGTTATATGTAGAGACTAATCAACCTAAATACACACTACAAATTAAAAATATATACTCTAGTGTGGCAGGCAATATGCCATAAGGTATATACTAATAAGGTAGATTTCCATTTGAAAAGGGTTGAGGTCTAGATCTGCGTTTAGACCTTCTGGATTAAGACTATCAAGTTAAAAAAATGAGATTTGCTTCTTGGTATAGTCATTTTTTCTCATAATCTCCCCCTCTCCAGTATTTCCCTACTTTCTTTATTACCCAAAATTAGACGCCTGACAGATCACCATTATGTTCTTCTCTAAAGTGTTTAGAAAGAAGGTATCCATGCCCGGTGTTAATTATGTGTTCTTTTATTCTATCTCTTAGTATTCTTTGGGTTTGTCTTAAATACTGCTTCTTGCATGGACACTGTATTAAATAAATGATTCCTTTGAGCATCTAATAGTATCCGTTATTGTAAATTTGAATTCCCTAGTTGTTGTTGATGTTAACTCTTTTTTCTTTGTGCTGAGTTTGCAAGAGACACACGAATAGCAAGGAAAACAATCTCTGATCATGTTTCCCTGTAAGTCCCTAGGTGTGTGATTCATTCTTTTTTATTTTTTGTTAAATTCACTAGGTGCCAGACAATTTTTCAGATTTTTTGCTTTTTTTATATATGATTTCTGGATATTCTTTAACTTGATCACCCAACAAATGTTCTTTTTTTAATGAGGTACCAGTGTCTACTCAAAATTGTTTTCATGCATCAATGTTGTTAACTACATTTGATGACGAATGGTATGAATAGTTTTTCTTCCTTTTTTGTTTCTTGTCTAGGTATGAGAGTCTAGAGATCTGTTCTATTTATAGTCTTAATTTGGTCAATCAGTTAATTTAGGGGGGTTTCCTCATACCCTCTTTCTAGTAATTTTTCCTTTACACCTATAGCTTGAGTCTGATAATCTTCAATTGTGCTACCGTTCTTTCTGATCCTCATTAGTTGTCCTTTAGGTATATTTGCTACCCACTTATCTAAGTGAAAATGTTGTACATGAATGTAGATGTTGGCATCAACCTTTTTAAAGAATGTTCTTGTATTTAAGTTCTGCTCTTTAATTTTCACCTCTATATCTAGAAAATGTATTTTATTTGTACTTATTTCACTGGTAAATGACATACCTAGATTGTTACTATTCATGTCTTCTAAAAACAGGTTGAATAATTTACTGTCACCTTTTCAAATAATGAAAATGTCATTGATAAATCTATTTCAGAGTACCAAGTTTGTGCTCCAAAGGCCCTGCTCAATTGTTTTCTCAAAGAAGCCCATAAACAAATTGGTATAGCTGGGCGCGAACTTAGTACCCACGGCAGTCCCTTTCTGATGTAAAAAATACTTCCCATCAAAATTAAAATAATTATTCTTTAGAATAAAATCTGTACATTAAAGTAAGAAATCTGCTTGTTCTTGGAGCATATCTGGACCTTGATTAAGGAAATGTTTTACTGCTTTCTTTCCTAAATTATGGTCAATGCAGGTGTACAAGGATGATACATCACTTGTCACCATAATAAAATTCTCTTCCCATTATATTCCCTTTATTACACTCATATATTGGGTAGAATGCTTTAGATATGATGGGAGATGTTTAACGTACTTTTGGAGAAACTGATCTACATATTTAGATAGATTTGCAGTAAGAGAGTCTATGACAGAGAGTCTATGCCTAATATAATGGGGCCTCCAGGTGGATTAAGATCTTATGTAATTTAGGGAGGAAATAGAAGATGGGTGTTTTTGGAAATTTTATAGTTAGAAAAGTTTTTTCTTTTTCATTGATAAGATTTTTGTCCAGTGTTTTTAGAAGGATATCATTTAAATCTCTCCTTTGTTTGTCCAAAGGGTTCGATAAAAGTTTTTTATAGGTTAGCTCACCTCCCAAAATTCTCTTAACTTCTTTTAGTCATCTTTACTCATTATAATAACGATCCCCCTCCCTTATTAGCTTGTTGTATCATAATGTCTTTGTTTTCTCTCAGATCCTTTAGAGTATTGTACTCTTAATTTGTAAGAGAGAATTATAAGAATAAAAATATTAAATTCAATAACTCCTTTTTTACCCTTTTTTCAAACATTTTAACATTGTCTCCCTTTTAACTTGTGGGGAAAAAAAGCTTGATTTTTTTAGAGTATTGTGCACAAACCCTTTGGTATTTTGTGTTTTTTCATTAGTACTATTTTCACATGGATTTTTTATGAAATACCTTTTTGAGGTTAATTTCCTTATGTACGTGTTAATGTTAATGAGAGTATCAAACTTATTGACCAGGGGGCAAAAGATAGACCTTTATTTAGCACTTGTTCTCATTTTTTTACTTAAAGGGATAGTAAAAAACAAAAATGTTATTGCTAAAAAGATAGATAAACCCTTTATTTACCATTCCCCAGTTTTGCATAACCAACACTGTTATAGAAATATACTTTTTACCTCTGTAATTACCTTGTTTTCAAGCTTCTGCAGACTGCCTCCTTATCTCAGATCTTTTGACAGACTTGCATTTCAGGCAATTAGTGCAGACTCACTAATAATAAATAACTTCACGTGCATGAACACATGTTATCTATATGAAACACGTGAACTTACGCCCTCTAGCTGTGAAAAACTGTCAAATGCGTTCAGAAAAGAGGCGGCCTTTAAGGCCTTAGAAATTAGCATATGAACCTATCTAGTTTTAGCTTTCAACTAAGAATACCAAGAGACTAAAGAAAATTTGATAACAAATGTAAATTAGAAAGTTGTTTAAAATGACATGCCCTGCTTTTTTTTTGGATGGTGTTTGTTCATGGAGCAGGTTCCTTATGGAGATAACGAGCAACTGGCTCACTATAATACTGTAGGATCTGCTGGCTTTGATTAGCTACTGATGAAACCATTATGCTGAGATACTGGGCTCGGTAGGTTGGGTAAAAACTAAGGAGATTACTAGATGTGAGCGTGCAGCCGCCATTTTTATACAACAATCGATATGCAGCAGACAACAATGTTTCAAAATTCTTTCCGCACCAGGATTAAAATCCATGCTCTTTTCACCAACTGCCTGAAAATGTAACAAGAATTTCAAGGTTGTAGCTGGTGTGCTGGCGGGAGGAGCACAAGTGCAAGGTCTAGCACCTGTTCTACAGACCCTGATGAGAGCAGCTGGCAGAAATCTTTTCGTGCTACACACCCCTGACCTGGGGAGGCTCTAGCAGCAACTTTAAACCGCTCCCAGCTCACACACAGTGCAATACTATCGCACATAGCTGTATATTGCAGCAAACATAAGGACTGGAAAATAATTGCCAATCTTATATAAAATTGTCTCGAGAAGTTGTCTTGACAGTAAAAAGCTACTAGGTAATATTCTTAATCCTTTGAAGCGTGAGAATATTCCTAAAGGACAACATCTTTCTGGCTGATTCCTTAAAGAATTAACAAGATTTGTACTTTATACATCACCTTCCTCCCCCGCAAGTGCCTGCTGAGGGGGAAATAAGGAAAGTGTTCCAGCTCCTTGAATCTTCCCTACGCTGGGTATTTACCTATAAAACGCACAAGAAGCTACTTATCTGAGAGAGGCGCATGCTGAGGACCTGATCTGGTTACCTGTTTAGCTGGTCGGACTTGGCTGCAGGATACCCCCAACACCCTCTTACCCGGGGTCGGAAGTCTGAAGCAGAGTAATGACAACGGTAAGCCCCCTCAGGTGACACAGAAGAGGGGTGGTACTTCTCTTTTCCACGGAGACCAGGAAGGATTGCCCGACCGCATCTGCTACACATCAACCTGTCGGAGACTCCTCTCCTTGTTGCTCCCGGCTCCACGGATGGATAGCTGAGTTCCTGACGTCATATTTCCTGGTTGACTGGCTCCCTCCCACTGGTGCTGCATGAGGGAGTTCAGACGGAGAGGCTTTTTCTTGTTGACCTGGTACTGTTTGCTGGACGCCTAAACCTTATGGCTTGGGTTAGGTACTCTACGATCGAACATGCACCCAGCAGAAGGCTACCTTAACCAGCCAAGATAAACTTATACAGAGGAACTTTTTTAGATCTGAGGACAGATCTCTACCTTTTGATATAAGCCTGCTTTGCGAGACTGGGGAAACTCTGCTTCTGTGAATTGCTCCCCCCCACCGGTGCTGCGAGGGGGAGACCAGAAGCTGCCTCAGTGTTGGCTCTTTGCTAAACTGACAGATCCTGGACTCAGGACAATCCGCAGAATGGGTCAGGTATAATTTTACTTTTTCATTTCCAGAGGGAGAGGGGAAAGGAAAGAAAAAACCTTTTATAGAGGGCCCAGAACTGTACTAAAGCCATAGACTGTTAGCTGGGAATATAACAGAAGTACAAAACCATCCTGACAAAAGGAAAAATATAAGCTAAATCCTTAGAGGAAAGAGGGGGATAAAAGGAGAAAAGGAGGGAGTGAAAGGGCGAAAAAAGACCAAAAATAAGAAGCTAAAAGACTGTGAAATCTAATTTATTTATTTATTTATCCCCCCCACCCCAATTACTTGTCAATTGTTTCTCTCTCTTCTTTCCTTTTATATGGTATTTACTTGGTATATATAGTGAGAACCATTGACTTCATTAAAGCAAAGGTCTTTGGCTAAAGGGTTAAAAATTAATAGAGCAAAAAGCTTAGTAAATAATTATAAGCCCTGCCTTGAGCAAACTGCTTGACCCCCTTCATGAACAAGGCATTGATATAAGCTTTTGTTTTTTCTTGTTTCTTACGCTTTAAGAGAGGAGGGAGGTCAGGAGAAAGAGAAAGTGAAAAACAATTAGCTACATATTGGAAAGAAGACATTGTTACTTTGTTTGGGGTATATTAAAATTTGATATTTGTTACTATAGGCAAAATTAGAAACTGTATCCACAGAAATATACTGCGAATAATTGCAGTTAGCAACAGGTTTAAATCTGTACGACCTAGAAATAAGAAATCTGCCTAGAGCATATAAATAAATACTTAAGCAATAACTGAAACCCCTGGCTAAACTAGCTAAACTATAAAAATATAGGTAAAGAAAATATTACCCCATTCTTATACACCACAAGTAAGATAATTGGCCAGACTCTCAATGTATAGGCTTTTTTTATTTTTTTATTTTTAATTGGAAGATGTTTGTTCAGGACAATTCTGTTGGGGTTTTTGAGAAAATGGGATCATGATTAAAGCCCTGGATAAAGAGGCCAATAGAGTAAAGGAGGTTAAAACTAAATACAAGATTATCTTCCTCTGTCTTAAGGAAGTTTAATTATATATTCCACTTGTTATCTGATTTATAACGTAAAACTTAACAAGACTTTTAATAATGTGAAGACATAAGTATTTTGCATGCTATGTTGATTATCATCTTTTTGTTAAATTGAAAATTGTAATGCTCTAAATACTGACACCGCATGAATTTAGCGCATACACCTTAGGCGAAGGAAACTCCTCTAGAGTACACTAATCTAAGAAGGCATAAATCTAATAAAGCTAGAAGTGGCTAAAGAGCCCACAGGGGCTATATAGGCCGAGTCTAAATTGAGTAGAATAGGAAATTGAACTGAGACCACTATAGTTACTAAAATTGCTTTATATCTGGTGGAAAAGTTATGATAATATTTGCTTATGGCAAAACCTTTCATAAGTATTAAGACGCAATACTAGATTGGGCAGTAAATTTAAACTGTATAACATTGCTTAACTTAATAGGGCTCACTGAGAACTTTATAAACACATAGATAAAGGAAACACAAATACACCCTTACCTACTGTAATAAGACCAAGGGCTATACCCTTATTCAGGCTTCACACAATATTATATCGAACACACTCTTATTAAGAATCGGAAATATCTAACTGCCTATTCTTGCAATTGAGACGTTCTAAATAAGTCTCCACTTTAAGCACCTCTTTTTTTTTTTTTTTTTTCCTCTCACTTTTCCCTCTGACACACCACAACCCAGCACTACCACACCTCGCACTCCCCAACTGCACTCCCCTGCTTCACTCCTTCCTCTTTCCTTTTTCCTCTTTTCCTTTTTATTCTTCCTTACTATAGGGGATCTAATTTTGCGCAATTCCCCTCTTCCTCGGTCCACTTAATTTCCTGCACTGTGATTGACAGTCACACTTACACAATTTTCCACAATTTATGGATAAATACATCACCGCACAATCCAAGACTCCTCCCTCAGCTATGGCAGCTAAACAAAGAGAGAGGAAAAACAAAAACACACAAGATAATGTAGTAGAGACTCACCTAAACAGCCCCTCACCTACACATGAACACTTGGACATACAAACTCTAGTTACAAAAATATCAGAAGCCCTATCTCCCAAATTTGAACAACTAAGAGATGAGATCAAACAAGATATAAACTCTTTAACTACAGAAATACACCAGTTCTCTAACACAATTACTGAGGTAGAGCAGAGAATATCTGACATAGAGGATACCACCCTGAACCATAACTCTAATCTAAAAGAAATAAATGCCAAAGTACTGAAAATGCAATTAAAAATTGAAGATCTAGAAAATCGGGCACGTAGGAACAACATTAGAATAATTGGAGTCCCCTAAGAAAAACAGTATGAGGATCTAAATAAATTAATTACAGTAACAATCCCGCAACTACTACAAATACCACAGACATACCCCCAAATGATAATCGAAAGAGTCCATAGGTTAGGGTGGTACAACCCGTAGAGAATGAAAGTTCGCCCTAGGCCTATTATAGCTAAACTACTCAATTACCAAGAAAAACTTACCCTGCTCCAACACTTTAGACAAAACCAACCCATTCTAGTGGGGAACACTAAAATCATGATTTTCCAAGATTTTTCAATGGAAACCTCAGCTAAGCGGAGAGACTTAGCACCAATATGTACAAGATTGATAAATCAAGGCTACCAAGCTACTTTAATATACCCAGCCAAACTCAAAAAGACAATAGGTGAGGAAGTTCAATTTTTTGAATCAGCTAAGGAGGCCGAAAAATTCATAACACAAGCTGTACCTCAGACACTGGGTAAAAGGGGAAAATAATTATTTCAAAATATAAATTAACTCTAATAAGGGCATCTTCTACAGAATTTTCTAATGTATACCCAGTCCGTAAATAGGGATGATGCATTGGGCAGAATTACTCTGACCAACTCTGCTTCTTTCAGAGGGCAAGGCTTTCGGGAAATTTTCCAGGGCTGGCGGGGGCGGGGGGGGGGGAGGGGGTGCTGGGGAGAGGGGTTTCCCCTCTTCTTCTTTTTTTTTCCCTTGTTCTTCTTTCCCCCCCCCAGAAACACAAGACTTCAACTACTATCTTATTCTTCTACTTTAAATAACAATGACAGAGTACGTTTGTAAAATGGTTTCATGGAACATAGGTGGGCTAACATCCCCAATAAAAAGAACTACAATTATATCATATCTTATAAAATTAAAAGTCATTGTTGCCTTCCTTCAGGAAACCCATATCAAATTAGAAGAAGTATATAAGCTGAAAAGATCTTGGGTTGGAGAGGTCATAGCCTCTCCAGCACTGGGAAGGAAAAGAGGGGTAGCAATCTTATTAGGGGAAAAAAATGAATATAACCTCTACGGTACTTGAAGTTGACCCAGAGGGAAGGTTTTTAATAGTAAAAATTAAAAGTGGTAACACTATATATACACTATGCAACATATACGCTCCAAATATTATTGACCATGGTTTCTGGGATAACCTACAAAATAAAATACTTTCAAAAATAGAAGGGATGTTAATAATTGGAGGAGATTTTAATATATCACCACAATATGCTTTAGACAAACATAGATTTAATGCTACAATACTGAAAACAAAAAAAAAGATAATTTAGAAGCAAACATTTTTAATAAACTATATAACAATTTAAGAGTAAAAGACATTTGGAGGCTGCAAAATCCTGATAGTAGAAGCTTTACCTGCCTATCCAAGGCTCACAAGTCTCTTTCAAGAATTGATTTATTTTTAATAGATGAGAAATTGTTGAATCTAAAAATTATGGCCAGTATTCTACCGGTTGCAATTTCGGATCATGCTCCAATAACTATCGAAATTAGCCCACATGATGTTAAATCTAAAAATAATCGATTTTTCTTCCCTCAATATCTAGCCACTGACCCAGAATTTAAAATAATGTTAAATTTAAAATTTGAAGAATATGTTCGTTTTAATAGGGAATATATAAGTCGCCCAATGTTATTCTTGGAAGCTGAAAAGGCAGTTATGAGAGGAGAGATAGTAGCATATAATATTAATAGAACTAAGAGCTATAAAAAAAGGAAGAAAACATCATGAAAACACTATCAAATGCATATAACAGCTACATAGTCAATAAAACATCTACAACTTGGAACAACTATACACAAGCAAAACAAGTAAGAGCCTCTTTTTTACTTCATAAAGCCACTCAACAAGAACTGAGACTCCAATCACAACTATATAAATATGGGAATAAGGCAGGTAAACTACTCTCTAGACTAGTGAAACAAGATAAAGGGCATACTCCAATAGAACTTATTCAGAAAGATGATAAACTATTTTCAGACTCAGAAGATATTTTAAAAATAATGGTAGAATATTATCAAGATTTATACTCCCCAAGCCAATCTAATACCAGCGAAAGTAAGGATTTTTGGAAACAAATCTCCTACCCAAGCATCACAGTGGAAATGAATAAAATGATTAATCTTCCTATTACTGAGTTAGAGGTAATGAGGGGAATAGAACATCTGCCTATTAATAAAGCGGCAGGCCCGGATGCCCTGCCTAGTGAATTCTATAAACTACTAACCCCCACTATAGCTCTATATTTAACTAAGTTATTTAATAACATATACAATGAGGGCTGTCCACCATCTGCCAATTTCTCAGCCTCATATACTACCCTTATCTTAAAACCTGGAAAAGATCCAACTCAGAAAGAGTCATATAGACCTATTGCTCTGCTAAACACAGACTACAAACTTTTGACATCTATTCTGGCACACAGATTACAATCCTCCCTCACACACATAATTCACAAAAATCAAGCCGGATTTATGATTAATAGAAACTCCTCAGCTAAAATCCGTGAGTTATTTCTTACCATTGATTATGTTAACACAGAGCTAACTCAAGCTCAAGGAGGAGAACAAAGTGATATCGATAAGGCAATAGTTACTATTGACGCCGAAAAGGCATTCGATTCAGTTAATCATGATCATTTACTACATACTCTTTCCCAATTCGGTTTTAGAGGCCAGTTCCCTAAATTTATTAAAAATCTCTATGAAAAAGCTCATACTAGGTTATTAATCAATACTAGAGAGTCATCAGAAATACATCTGGCAAAAGGCACAAGGCAAGGCTGTCCTTTGTCCCCGTTGTTGTTCAACATCGCAATTGAACCACTAGCAATTTTAATTAGACAAGAGATCGAAGGAATTAAAATAAGAAAAAAAGAACTTAAAATTGCGCTATATGCGGATGATATCCTAATATATAGCAGAAATACTCAGTCAAATATTCCTAAACTATTGACTATTATAACCCAATTTAGTTCATTCGTGGGATATAAGATAAATACTAATAAATCTGAACTCTATTGGTTAAGACCTCCAGAACAGCACATAGATAATATACCATTTAAAATAGCCGAACACTCATTTAAATACCTGGGTATTATAATTACTTTAAATCCAGAACAATGGTACTCTTATAATATACCTCCAATCTTAAAGCACATTAGAGAAATAATGAAAAGTTGGCAAAATCTCCCTATATCACTCTCAGGGCGAATTGCCCTTTACAAAATGATATTACTGCCAAAAATTCTTTACATTTGTCAAAATATACCAATGATTCTGAAGCAGAAAGATGTTAAGCTTTTAAACATTGCAGTTAGAAAATTCCTATGGCAAGATAAGAAACCTACGGCTAGATTTGGAGTTTTGTCGGTAAGGACCCGCGTAGCTACACCGGCTTTTTTCTGGCCGCACCATAAAAATAACTCTGGTATTGAGAGTCCACATAAAGGCTGCGTTAGGCTCCAAAAAAGGAGCGTAGAGCATTTTTAACGCAACTTCATCTCTCGATACCAGAGTTGCTTACGGACGCGGCCAGCCTCAAAAACGTGCTCGTGCACGATTCCCCCATAGGAAACAATGGGGCTGTTTGAGCTGGAAAAAAAACTAACACCTGCAAAAAAGCCGCGTTCAGCTCCTAACGCAGCCCCATTGTTTTCTATGCGTAAACACTTCCTACGTCTGCACCTAACACCCTAACATGTACCCCGAGTCTAAACACCCCTAACCTTACACTTATTAACCCCTATTCTGCCGCCCCCGCTATCGCTGACCCCTGCATATTTTTTTTAACCCCTAATCTGCCGCTCCATAAACCGCCGCTACTTACATTATCCCTATGTACCCCTAATCTGCTGCCCCTAACACCGCCGACCCCTATATTATATTTATTAACCCCTAATCTGCTCCCCACAACGTCGCCTCCACCTGCCTACACTTATTAACCCCTAATCTGCCGAGCGGACCTGAGCGCTACTATAATAAAGTTATTAACCCCTAATCCGCCTCACTAACCCTATAATAAATAGTATTAACCCCTAATCTGCCCTCCCTAACATCGCCGACACCTAACTTCAATTATTAACCCCTAATCTGCCAACCGGAGCTCACCGCTATTCTAATAAATGGATTAACCCCTAAAGCTAAGTCTAACACTAACACCCGCCTAAGTTACATATAATTTTAATCTAACGAAATAAATTAACTCTTATTAAATAAATTATTCCTATGTAAAGATAAATACTTACCTGTAAAATAAATCCTAATATAGCTACAATATAAATTATAATTACATTGTAGATATTTTAGGATTAATATTTATTTTACAGCCAACTTTGTAACTATTTAATAGCTACCTAGTTAAAATAATTACAAAATTACCTGTAAAATAAATCCTAACCTAAGTTACAATTAAACCTAACACTATACTATCATTAAATTAATTAAATAAAATACCTATAATTACCTACAATTAAACCTAACACTACACTATCAATAAATTAATTAAATACAATATCTACAAATAACTACAATGAAATAAACTAACTAAAGTACAAAAAAT
Source organism: Bombina bombina (assembly GCF_027579735.1). Lineage (NCBI taxonomy): Eukaryota > Metazoa > Chordata > Amphibia > Anura > Bombinatoridae > Bombina > Bombina bombina. The sequence continues at coordinate 809,790,645 of NC_069499.1, forward strand.
AAAAAAGAACTAAGTTACAAAAAATAAAAAAATATCTACAAACATAAGAAAAATATTACAACAATTTTAAACTAATTACACCTACTCTAAGCCCCCTAATAAAATAACAAAGACCCCCAAAATAAAAAATGCCCTACCCTATTCTAAATTAATAACGTTCAAAGCTCTTTTACCTTACCAGCCCTGAACAGGGCCCTTTGCGGGGCATGCCCCAAGAAGTTCAGCTCTTTTGCCTGTAAAAAAAAAAACATACAATACCCCCCCCAACATTACAACCCACCACCCACATACCCCTAATCTAACCCAAACCCCCTTAAATAAACCTAACACTAAGCCCCTGAAGATCATCCTACCTTGTCTTCACCTCACCAGGTATCACCGATCCGTCCTGGCTCCAAAATCTTCATCCAACCCAAGCGGGGGCTGGCGATCCATCATCCGGTGGCTGAAGAGGTCCAGAAGAGGCTCCAAAGTCTTCATCCTATCCGGGAAGAAGAGGCGATCCGGACCGGCAACCATCTTGATCCAAGCGGCATGTTCTATCTTCATCCGATGACGACCGGCTCCATCCTGAAGACCTCCACCGTGGACCCATCTTCTTCCGGCGACGTCCAACTGAAGAATGACGGTTCCTTTAAGGGACGTCATCCAAGATGGCGTCCCTCGAATTCCAATTGGCTGATAGGATTCTATCAGCCAATCGGAATTAAGGTAGGAATATTCTGATTGGCTGATGGAATCAGCCAATCAGAATCAAGTTCAATCCGATTGGCTGATCCAATCAGCCAATCAGATTGAGCTTGCATTCTATTGGCTGATCGGAACAGCCAATAGAATGCGAGCTCAATCTGATTGGCTGATTGGATTAATTAATTTAATGATAGTATAGTGTTAGGTTTAATTGTAACTTAGGTTAGGATTTATTTTACAGGTAATTTTGTAATTATTTTAACTAGGTAGCTATTAAATAGTTCTTAACTATTTAATAGCTATTGTACATGGTTAAAATAATTACAAAGTTGCCTGTAAAATAAATATTAATCCTAAAATAGCTACAATGTAATTATAATTTATATTGTAGCTATATTAGGATTTATTTTACAGGTAAGTATTTATCTTTAAATAGGAATAACTTATTTAATAAGAGTTAATTTATTTCGTTAGATTAAAATTATATGTAACTTAGGGGGGTGTTAGTGTAAGGGTTAGACTTAGCTTTAGGGGTTAATACATTTATTAGAATAGCGGTGAGCTCCGGTCGGCAGATTAGGGGTTAATAATTTAAGTTAGGTGTCGGCGATGTTAGGGAGGGCAGATTAGGGGTTAATACTATTTATTATAGGGTTAGTGAGGCGGATTAGGGGTTAATAAATTTATTATTGTAGCGGTGCGGTCCGCTCGGCAGATTAGGGGTTAATAAGTGTAGGCAGGTGGAGGCGACGTTGAGGGGGGCAGTTTAGGGGTTAACAAATATAATATAGGGGTCGGCGGTGTTAAGGGCAGCAGATTAGGGGTACATAGCTATAATGTAGGTGGCGGCGCTTTGCGGTCGGCAGATTAGGGGTTAATTATTGTAGGTAGCTGGCGGCGACGTTGTGGGGGGCAGATTAGGGGTTAATAAATATAATACAGGGGTCGGCGGTGTTAGGGGCAGCAGATTAGGGGTACATAAGTATAACGTAGGTGGCGGTCGGCAGATTAGGGGTTAAAAAAATGTAATTGAGTGGCGGCGATGTGGGAGGGCCTCGGTTTAGGGGTACATAGGTAGTTTATGGTTGTTAGTGTACTTTAGAGTACAGTAGTTAAGAGCTTTATGAACCGGCGTTAGCCCAGAAAGCTCTTAACTACTGACTTTTTTCTGCGGCTGGAGTTTTGTCGTTAGAATTCTAACGCTCACTTCAGACACGACTCTAAATACCAGAGTTAGAAAAATCCCATTGAAAAGATAGGATACGCAATTTACGTAAGGGGATCTGCGGTATGGAAAAGTCGCGGCTGAAAAGTGAGCGTTAGACCCTTTTTTGAGTGACTCCAAATACCGGAGTTAGCCTAAAACCAGCGTTAGGAGCCTCTAACGCTGGTTTTCACGGCTACCGCCAAACTCCAAATCTAGGCCCTAGAATCTCCCTTGAAAAACTCTCTTTACCTAAAAAATTTGGAGGATGCGCTCTACCAGATCTATGCCTATATAATCTTGCATTCTTAGCTCGAATAGTAACAGATTGGATCTATGTTAAGGATTATGTAACAGATAATGACTTAGAGAAGAATATAACCTTCCCATATTTTCCTACAGCGTTAATACATAACAAAATTAGTGAAATACCAAAGAGAATTAAGAAATATCGTTCTATCTTTGTACCAAATAAAGCATGGTTAAAGATCTGTAATCTATTAAAAATAAATGAGAAAACCTCAAGTTATCTACCCTTAAGAGGTAACCCACAATTCGAACTAGGCTTACAAATATCACCCCTCCAAAGATGGCAGGTAAGAGGCCTCGAAAGAGCAGTGCAATTAATAGATATAACAGGGAAATGTATTAAATCATTTATAGACCTTAGAAATGAATTTGACCTCTCACAAAAAGACTTCTATATCAGGCTGGAACTGGTCACTGGGATCACTTAAGGATTGCCTATGCCTGGTCAAAAAAGGCCAGCTCTCAATTTCTCCTTGCTACCAAATGTTAAACTCAAGAAAAGGCTCCGATAATATAATAAAAATTGAATTAAAATGGGCTTCAGTTATAGGGCCAACTCATTTAGAGGAGGGATATATCCAAAAATCTATATCAAAGGTTAGTCAAACAATTCTTTCCTCCACGTGGAGGGAATCACACATGAAACTTTTGTACATGACATATGTTACCCCTGAAAAGGGGCATAGATGGGGCAATGCTCAATTTAATAAATGTCCAAAATGTTCTCTAGAAGTGGCTAACCTTAAGCACATGCTATGGGAGTGTCCAAATGTGAGAATAATGTGGAAAAAAGTTGAATATTGGTTAAACACTAGAGTGGGAATAATTAATATAGATCTCTCATTTATAAATACAATATTTCTCGTAACAGATGAAAGACTTCTCCCAAAAGAGAAAAAAATTGTTAATATTACTGCACTAGCAGTAAGATACCTGATATTTAAAAAAAATGGAAACAAACATCAACCCCTAGTATCCCAGAGATCAGAAATTGCTTAAAAAAGCAATGTATACTCGAGCAACATGATGCAAAACTATTTAAGACTAGCGAGGTTAATAGATTTTTTTCAAAAATGGTCATCATTCATAAAGATCTTCTCAAATGAGGAAATAGACCACTTAATCTACCCATTTAGAATTTCAGATTTAGTTCTCTTGGGATTGTGGTAAAATTATAAAATGTTAAGAGAGGAGAATACACAGACCCTCCCAATTCCCCCCCCCCCCCTCTCTTTCTCGGTTGTTTTTTTTTTTTTTCTCTCCCCTTCTTCTAGGTCTCGCTCCCCCCCCCTCTCTACCCCCTCCGCCTCATATAAATCAAAGCAAACCCCACCCGTGAGCCAACTAGGAAATCCACGAATTCCAACACATTCATACCAAAATAATAAGAACCGAAACACAATAAAATCTATACAGGCAACCTCCCAGGGCATAAAATAAAAAAAAAAATAACAAAAAAACCCAGACCTGATAAAACAGAATAGTTTCATAAGAGGAAAAACTGTATTGTTTTTTTTTTTATGGTCCTTTTCTTTTTTATTCTGTTAAATAACAATGTACTTATTTTTGTTTGTTGTATTATAATGCCCTGCGAGGCGCAACAGAAACCTACAACTGGTAGGAAGTGAATATTTTGTTGGAATGGAATAAAAATAAAAGTTTAAAAAAAAAAAAAAATGACATGCCCTATCTGAATCATGAAAGTTAAATGTGTACTTTACTATCCCTTTAGTTTGATATTATTAAATTAAAAATACCATTAGTTATCATCTTGGTCTCTTTAATTTCTCTTCCTTTTCGTCTTCCTCCTCTATTTCCTATGTGTTTCTTTTTCCTTTCTCTCTTACATGTAGTCTTTAGCCCAGTTCTAAAAAATCCCTTGAAGTTCCTGCTCTTTCTGGGGAACCTTCATACTTTTTCTCATCATCTCATCTCTAATCAGATCAAACCTATTTCTTAGAGGTCTTTCAACTTTGTTATGCTCATAATTTATTTTATTTTTAATTTAAGAATTTTATTTCAAAGAGAAATAGGATTGTTTAGGAGACGCATCTCCTGTACTTCACATAAACAAATACAGACAAATTCCATTGTTGAAATGATATAACCAGTTACCTTTACTGATACTTCTATCTAACCTCAAATAACTTCTTATATATTTACATAATTTAACTACCGAAATATCAACTGTGTTTCCTATCCATGTTAATGACTCAGCTCTTAGTAAGAACGCAAATGCCTGGTCTATAAGAGTCATTATAAGTCTATACGAGCTTCGAAACCCTCTTATCTGTTCGGTGTGTGTCCTCTATTAGTGTGGCGGTTGGGGAGAGATTTCCACTTTCAAAAACTAAGATTTATTAGATGTTACGAAGGATACATTAATTTACTAACCCTATTAACCAGAGCCTAAACTCCTGATTCTTTAAAAATCTCAAGAATTAATCTGCTTAGCCTTGATCTGGGGAGGAGGTGAAAGAAGGGAGGAAAAAAAAAATAAAAAAAAAAATTATTAAAAAACTGCGAGAAAAATAGCATTAGTACTGTATACCTGGTAGAAGAGATATATCAGGCTCTTTCAAAAGCTATTGATCAAACCATGCCCTGGGTAGGAGACCCAGCTCTATTTGGCGTTGTACCCACTCTGAGGATTCAAGTTGATTCACCGCTTGTCTTTGCATCTCTAAGGGGAGTGAATAGATATATCTCTTCCATTTACTGACAAATCTGGTGATCATTTTTGGATTATTGACTTTTACCTGACACTGTTCCATCACCATTTGATGGTGCACTTCTTTTAAGAAGTCTGTAAACTTAGGTGATTTATGGCTTTTCCATTTTTTTAATATTATGTTACGAGCCATCAGGATTAATAAATTAGTAAATCTATTGTTAGGTATAGCGGGCAAGAGTTTACATAAAAACATTATTTGGTGTGCATTAACTTTAAATTTTATCCCTGTTAATTTACCTGTCCAGAAATTTATCTTTTGCCAAAATTGAAATATTTTGGGGCACTCCCAGAAGCAATGCAAAAAGTCTGTCTGTTCTTTACAGCATTTGGGGCAATTTTTATTCTCAGGACTCCATTTTACTAATCTAGTAGGCGTTAAACATGCCCTATTTAATAGTTTCATGTGGGATTCTTTCCATGAATGCATGCAAGTTGCCCCTGCTGCAAGAGTAATACTCTGTGTGAAGGTCTCGCTCTCAACCTCCACTTTTTCTTTAGCCCATTTTGATGATCTCTCAATTATATTTTTCTGACCCAAAAATGTCATAATTACGCCGTAGATTATGGAAATAGAGTTCACCCCCTCACTATATTGTGTAATAACATTCTGCAAGTATTTGCTATCAATCTCCAGACCTGATTCCTGCCTTAGATTCTCTACCCAATGCCTAGTTTATAAGTAAGCAAAGAAACTAGACCTTGGAATACCAAACTGCTGTGTTATAGTTTCAAAAGAATGGAGCTGCAAATTGCTCCCATCACATAACTGAATCACATATTTCGCTCCTCGTTCAGCCCATAGCTCAAATATCGATGGATTGTGAGCTGCTGGGAAACTAGGCTTGCCACATAAGGGTAGAAATTCTGATTTTCGGAAATCAATTCCCAATTCCTTACATACTTTCTGCCAGGCCTGTACGATATACTTAAAGGTGTGAAGATAATTGATTGGATCTGGAAGCTTACTTGCTGGGTGGTGAAGAATTGCCTTAAGATTAAACGGCTTTATCAGTATCAACTCCAAATCATAAAACGTATCCAGATTTTTTTCGGTGATCCAGTCCAAAGCAAATTTCACAACTGCTGCATAGTTATAAAACTTTAAGTTGGGACAAGCCATACCACCAAAAGCTTTAGGTAGTGTTAACTTATGAAATGATATACGTGGTTTCTTACCTTGCCAGATAAATTGATTAAAAGATCTATTGAGGAGAACATAATCTTTTTTATATAGCAAAAGGGGGAGATTCTGTAAGAAATATAAAATTTTAGGAAGTAGAACCACTTTGATTAACATAATTCGGGCCGTAAGCGAAAGGGGGAGATTACTCCAACTCCGTAATTTAGACAATAGTCCCTTAATACATTGTTTGAGATTAAGCTCGTACCAGCGATTGGGATCCCTAGTTAACCTGATTCCTAGGTATGTGATCTGTAGCGATTCTATAAATGGATGCTGGCTCTGGCCTAGAGGTTTACGGATCCACATAATCTCAGATTTTTCATAGTTTATTTTATATCCTGAGAAGGAGCTAAACAAATTAAATATTTCCAAAAGGCGGGGAATGGAGTCCTGTGTGTTACTGAGAAAGAGAAGGAGATCATCTGTGTATAAAGAAAGAACTAGCTTGTGACTCCCTACCTGAATGCCATGTAGTTCCTTCCTTAAATAAATTGCCAGTGGTTCAAGAGAAAGATTAAATAAAAAAAGGCGAAAGCGGGCATCCTTGCCGTGTACCTCGTCCGAGAATGACCTTTTCTGTTGCTTCCCCGTTTACTATAATTGTGGAAGTTGGTGCCTTATATAGCTGTGATATAAATTGTTGGAAATTACCAGCTATACCAAATTTCCCCAGAACCGTTGTTAAATGATCCCATATAATGGAATCAAATGCTTTCTCAGCGTCAATCGTGAGAATAGCGAGGTCTGATTTAATATGAGATCTCTGTCTTTCCAATTTATTCCAAAAGAAATCCAGAACCAATTGCACTTTCCTCAGGTTCTTGACAGGGTTCCTTCCTGTCATAAAACCGGTCTGATCTTGATGCACCAGATAACCTAAAGGAAATTTTAATCTGTTAGCAAGAATATAAGTAAGAATTTTATAATCTTGATTCAGGAGTGAGATAGGCCTATAGGAAGAGGGCAGTTCTAGATCTTTATCTTTCTTTGGAATCAAAACTATATTGGACGCCGCGAACAAGCATGACTGTAACTTGTTCTGGATAAAATAATTATTGTAAAGTTGGACCAGCACCGTTGGAACTTGATCAAGAAGTAATTTATAAAATTCTGCTGGGAGAGAGTCTGGCCTGGGAGCTTTCCCAAGTTTTAACTTTTTAATAGAATTAATGACTTCTTCCACAGAAATAGGATCATTCAGTCTTTGCAGATCCTCTCTCGCGATTTGAGGCATGGTGAACCCTTGCCAGAATTGTTGTTTCGACGACATATCTATCTGTTTAGCTGCATATAGTTCTTGGAAGATCTGAAAAAAAGCTTCTCTAATTCCTACAGAATCAGTCACCCTGGTGTTCCTAAATTTAACTGCAGTGATAAAATTCTTCAGTTGTCTGATCTTAACAATTCTAGCTAGATATTTAGCTGACGTACCTTGAGCCCCTGAATAGATGGCCTTCAATTTGAGTTCCTCCGATATCGAATTTTGTTTCAGGAAGAGATCATAGAGCGCTTTGATCGCCTTATATTTGAGCCACTGCTCTACCGAAGGGTTACTTAGATATTTCCTATAGTTATCGCTTAGGGTATTCGCGAGTTGCTCCTCCCTTTTCCCCCAAATTGTTCGCATCCTAGCCAAATATGCCGTGATCTCTCCTCTGAAGACTGCTTTCGCAGTTTCCCAGAAAATTTCTGGTCTGTTTATATAATCTTTATTCTCAGCCCTAAATTGATACCAACTGTTCTGAACCCATTTTTTGAAGTGAAGATTGTGGTAAAGGTATTGGGGGAAGTACATCCTAGTATTTTTTGACCTACTCTTATCACTTACTCCGATTTCTAGTGTGATAGTAGCGTGGTCAGAGACCACAATCTCACCAATGTCCGCCCGAGTTTGCATTTGAGCCATATGTTTAGAGATTAAAAAATAATCTATTCTAGAAAAATAAGAGTGGGCGCGTGAAACACACGTATATTCGTGACGATCTGGGTTTTGTCCCCGCCACACATCGTATAGAGCTAATTTCTTCCTAAATGTTTGGAGAATATCAGCTTCCCTGGCCTTTCTCGGCAAGAATCTAGTCTTAGATCTGTCTAAAATGTGAGAAAAAGCCATGTTGAAGTCCCCTACAACCACACAATTTTTCCCAGTGTACATAGATAATTTTAAACTTATGTCTTCCCAAAATCTTTTATCGATCAGGTTGGGACCATATATGTTACAAAAAACAAAATTAGAACCGTTAACTTCTATCTCCATAATCTGATATCTCCCATTAAAATCATTTTCTACTGTGATAATGTTGTAGTCCAATTGTTTGTGAATTAAAATAGCAAGGCCTCTCTTTGCTTTGTCATATGGGGTAAACAATACCTCCCCCACCCACTTAGATCTAAGTTTAATCGCTTCTTTTGGTCTAAGGTGGGTCTCCTGGATGAATGCTATATCTGGCTTTTGGAGTCCAAGATGTCTGATAATCAATTTAATTTTGCTAGGGCATGAAATCCCCCCAGTATTCCAAGACACTAATTTCAACTTAACCATCTAACCACATAAGAGAAGGAGAGAAAAAAAAAAAAAAGGTAAACCCCCAACCCCATTCCCCTCCTCAAGTCTACTAGGTTACCAATATCCTCTACCTCGCTTCCCATCTGGTTACTTGTTGTTAGGATTCTTTTTATGTGTTTGGGCATTCCTATACCTATATCATTCCCCTGCGCAGCCAACATTGTCACTTCTTCTTGCTTTCCCATCCTCTTCCCTTCTTTATGGGACCCTTCTCCTACCTTAAGTCCTTTATTGTAAACCTATGCTCTGACAAAATATTTTAATCTCTTCCGGCTTCGTAAAGCTGTGAGATTCGCCATCTTTTTCCAGGATCACCTTGGCAGGATATACCAATTTTGCCTTTAAATTGGCTTTAATCATTTTAGAGCAATAAGGGGCCATTTCCCTGCGCCTGTTTTGAGTTTCTATTGAAAAATCCTGAAATATTAAGATTTTGTGGGAGCCAAGCATGAGATTATTGTTTTTACGGTATAATCTGAGGATATGGAATTTGTCTTGGAAATTCAGGAATTTAATGATTACTGCTTGTGGTCTTGCCTGAGCATCTAAACTCCCTCTAGGAGGGCCTAATCTGTGCATTCTCTCTATCGGAATTCTTATATTTTCAATATTACTACCGAGTAATTTTGGGAGTTGTGTAGCAGCAAAGTTTATCAGGTCATGAAACTCTGCCGTTTCCGGTAGCCCAACAACCCTCAGGTTGTTGCGCCGTGCCCTATCCTCAAGTTCTTCTAATTTAGCTTGTAGTGAAAGAAGTCTAACCTCATGCGAATTGGTCATCTGATCCTGTGTTACTGATCTATCTTCTAGATCTGAGACTCTCGATTCAATTTCATTCATACGAGTTGCAAACTGCTTTATTTCGTTAGTAACTGTCAATATTAACCTAAGAATAGTTATTTCCAATGCAGCACAGCCACAGTACAATTCAGATCTGAACCACTTTATGTATCAAAGATAATAAAGTTAAAGGGTGAAACCTTGCCAACTAGCAACCTGTTTCCTATCGATTCCTTTTTATCAGTTACCAATAATACACAGTATAATCATGGTATACATAATAAATCTTTGTGTGTAACTTAATAGGGAGAGGAGTAAATCTATATAAATGCAACACAAATTCCCCACTTTCCCTTTCTCTTTATTTTGTATACTGTGGGTAATTACCTTTTCTACCCCTTCCTCTCCAAACCTCTTTCCCTCTTTGAAGAGGGATGTTCAATCTTAAACTATAATGTTAGGAGAGGTACCTCGGGGGATATATTAACAAATTTTTATTTCCCAGTAACTTTTCAGGACAGTTTCCTAAGGGGGGATCTTATATTTAAACCCCTTGTTGGCTGCTGAGCCTGTATGAGCTTAACCAATGTTGCTGACCACTCTCAGTGGATAAGATAACTTTATCGATTACACATATTGGCCTCAGTTGGATCAGATAATAGCACTAACATAAACATATACGGGCATATTCAGTATATCCTTGCTCCAGAGATTATGCTAGTCTAAAGTTATAACCAGGTTTCCCTTTTATAGGTTGAATATCACAATTCCTATAACAATCAAGAATTAGAGGATTGTTCAAGCAAGACAAGAAAGTTCCTTAATAGTTCTGTTCCTTTTAGAGTCTAGATGTATCTTCCGATAAAATAAGCAGTTTAAATATTATGCCCGGATTCTATATAAGATGATACTTCTTTGGTATATCTTTGTACAGAAAGTGCGTCCCCAAGACTCCTTAAATGGGCACAAATAACAGAATTTCTATGTTGAGGGCAATAATAAAACTCTTATTTTCACAGAGTCTCCACTTTGTTTCTCAAATTCCCCACAGAGATTAATTTAATAGGCCCAGTTAGGTTCTGACTAGGAGCAAGGGCAGGCCTGTTTTAATTCCAATTAAAGAGCAATTATACCCCCTCCAGTCCAAAGACTCCTGAATGTTACAGTGTTTAAACACTACTTGCTGTGGTCTTGTGTAGAGTTCTACCAGTAGTCTTACCGGACCGGGCAGTACAGATCATGCCCCAGCAACCTGGATCGCTCCGTTGTCCCCGATGTCCGCTCACCAGCCAGCTGCACTGATTCCACCGGTAGTTCCGGCGTGTAGGTACGCACTTCCTGTGCGATGTGGTTACTGTGTCGGGGCCAACCCAGCTGCAGGATCCAGAGGATGATTTGCCAGACGCGGTAGAATGGAAAGGGCCGCAGCACCCGGACACCTCCGTGAACGCCGCCTCAGCTACCGCAGACTGGACTCCACTCTTCTCCTGGGCCCTCAGATAGGTATAATCCAGACCGGCTTCTTTGGCCTTTAGATGTGCTGTAGTTGTGCTGGTTGCAAGAACGCCGTCCAGGCGTCGTGACTCTGCGTCAGAGTCAATCTGCAGGGATTTTGTCGACCTCTGTTAGGTGCTTTCCAAGCTGGGTGTATCTCACCGGCCAAGGAACAAACGCAGGTGGGGTTTGATCAAACTTGCCCTTCACATCAGAGCGCTGTGCTAGCAGGCAGCCTGCTGCTAGCTCCTCCCCCTTCCGACTGACTCCTCCTGTTATGCTCATAATTTTGATGTCTAGGTTACCAATTTCTGTTTCTTGCAAAATTCCTATATTCCTCCCCATATTCCCTATCATCTCTTCTATAGGTGTATTGACTATTAATCTGATGTTTTCATTTCTTCTTATTTGTCTTTTATCATCATATCTATTATATCCTCCATTTGGTCTGAAAACCCTTTTTTGATCATCTTTTGTATTTACTGTTTTATGCCATTTATCCCCAATTTTATTTTTCTTTTGAAAAACCTTTAAAGGGATAGTATACTATAAAATATTTTTTCCCTTAATGTGTTTCCAATTACTTTTTTACGAGTTGCAGAGTATAACATGTATGAGATTTGTTTTTTTAAGACTTATTTGTGTATATGAATTAGCTGATTTTGTGTTTTGAAGCCACAACCTAATAAAATGTTTTGAGCTTGTAGGTATAATCAGATCTCATTACTTTATCACATTGGGTACATATAAATGCTTCTTTATCTTATATCTGTCCATAAACCAATCATCAATACTTGGAGAGAACAATGGAAAATTAACATTTTATTACCTTATTTCTTCTATAACCCACTGGGAGTGTAATTTCTTATACGGCTTTGTTAACACACCTTGGCCTTGAGGCAAAAAACTTTCAGGATGGGTGGGGATACCACAGACTAAATAAACTATTTTAAATGCTAATATAAGGCTAATGGAAATACTTGTAAACAATTTATTACACTCTAGCAGGTAAAGTGGATCACTGGGAACAAATTAAAGGAGAAACAATTTTTTAGTAAACTGTTCCGTTAAGTGTTTTTTTTGTGTCTGTCAATACAACATTTGTGTTCACCTCCTGTGGTTTATGTAGCTCTAGAGTGTTTCCCTCTGTTTCTGAAATTCTGAATAATAACATTCATCAGGGTTTATTTTTCTAAGTTTTATACCTATCATATTATCATTCAATTCTTTTAAAGTTTGTATTATTTCTTTTTGTCTATTATTGTAAGTGCTATTATAAGTGTATGTTTGAAGTTTGTTTTTATATTCATTAACCTTTTGTGTGTAGTCTTCTAGTGTTTTATTTTGTGATTTTACTATATTTTGCATATGTGTTATACATGCTTTTTCTAGGGTTTCATACCACTCTTGTAAATTCTTTTTGGAGTTCAAAAGTGCATTTTCTTTTAGGCGTAAGCCTCTAAAAATATATATATTTATAGCTATATATATTTGCATAAATGATACTTCAATTTTGTATTTTAATTCCTTAGTAAGAGTTCTCTCAAGATCATCTAGTAGTTTATTTATATCATCTTCTAAATTCTAATGAGGTTATGTCAGTGTTTTCAATATTTAGAATGAAACTATCTCTTAAAAGGATTCTCACGTCAAAATTAAACTTTAATTATTCAGATAAAGCATGCAATTTTAAACAACTTTCCAATTATACTTCCATTAACAAAATATGCACAGTCTTTTTATATTTAAACTTTTTGAGTCACCAGCTCCTACTGAGCATGTGCAAGAATTCACAGAATATGCGTGGATGCATTTGTGATTGGCTGATTGCTGTCACATGGTACAGGGGGAGTGGAAATAGACATAACTTTTAAAAATGTCAGAGAAAAATCTTATACTCATTTGAAGTTCAGACTAAGTGCTATTGCATTGTCTTGTTATCTTGCATTTGTTAATTATGCAAATCTACTGTGTTGATTGGTCCTTTAATGTAAAAATATCCATAATGGTAAGAGATTAAAGAGAAATGTAGAGATTACAACTAAAATAAAACACCAAGTAAAACCTATGCCACTCACTGATGTGTTAAGCAACTTAAAATGGCTGATTTGAATGTGATGAAGATAAGAAGATGGACCGTCGCCAGGATAAAGAAGGATGCAAAGATTGAACTCTTTTTCCAGAATAGACTTATTTTTAACCTTAGAAACGTTAATAGGGAAACAAATTATAGCAGATATAAAATAATTTACAATATCAGACCATGCACAAATAATATTAAAATTACCAGTTTCAAAATTAAGAAATGATTTTGAAAGATGCAATTTTTCCCCCACAAAGTACACGAAAGATAACAATTCATTTGTATCCTGGCTAAAACAGAAATGGGGTGAGTTTCTTGATTGTTATAAAGAATATAGTAATAGAGTTGAGATCCAATAGGATATTTTTCCCTTTAATTCCGATTGGCTGATATAATTCTAACAGCCAATCAGAATTCAAGGGATGCCATCTTGGATGATGTCCCTTAAAGGGAACCTTCAGTGTACGGCTGGGACCGTATGAAGAGGATGCTCCGCGCCGGATTCTTGAAGATGGACCAGAAGGATGAAGATAGAAGATGCCGTCTGGATGAAGACTTCTGCCTGCCTGGATGATGACTTCTTGCCGCTTGGATGAAGACTTCTCCCGGCTGGATGAGGATGGATGTCCGGTCTTCAAAAACTGTAAGTGGATCTTCGGGGGTTAGTGTTAGGTTTTTTTAAGGGTTTATTGGGTGGGTTTTATTTTTATCTTAGGGTTTTGGGCAATGTAAAAGAGCTAAATGCCCTTTTAAGAACAATGCCCATCCATATGCCCTTTTCAGGGCAATGCCCATCCAAATGCCCTTTTCAGGGCAATGGGGAGCTTAGGTTTATTAAGATAGGATTTTATTTGGGGGGTTGGTTGTGTGGTTGGTGGGTTTTACTGTTGGGGGGTTGTTTGTATTTTTTTATACAGGTAAAAAAGTTGATTTCTTTGGGGCAATGCCCCACAAAAGGCCCTTTTAAGGGCTATTGGCAGTTTAGTGTAGGCTAGGGGTTTTATTATTTTGGGGGCTATTAGATTAGGTGTAATTAGTTAAAATATTTGATAATTAATTTTTTATTTTGTGTAACTTAGTGGGTTTTTTTGTAATTTAATTGTATTTAATTAATGTAATTTATTTAATTTTACTGTAATGTTATGTTTAGCTGTAAGACAGGTTAGGTTTTATTTCACAGGTAAATTTGTATTTATTTTTACTAGGTAGTTACTAAATAGTTAATAACTATTTACTAACTAATCAACCTAGTTAAATCAAATACAAACCTACCTGTGAAATAAAAATAAAACATAAGCTAGATACAATATAACTATTAGTTATATTGTAGCTAGCTTAGGTTTTATTTTATAGGTAAGTATTTATTTAGTTTTAAATAGGAATAATTTAGGTATTAATTGTAATTTTTATTTGGAATTATTTTAATTAGGTTAAAGTTAGTGGGGGTTAGGGTTACGTTAGGGTTAGACTTAGGGTTAGGTTTAGGGGTTAATAACTTTAGTATAGTGGCGGCGACATTGGGGCAGTAGATTAGGGGTTAATAAGTGTAGTTAGGTGGCAGATATTTTGGGGGCAGCAGATTAGGGTTTAATAACAGTAACGTAGGTTGCAGCGATGTTATTGACAGCAGATTAGGGGTTAATAAGTGTATGTAGCTGGCGGCGACATTTGGGCAGCAGAATAGGGGTTAATAATATTTAACTAGTGTTTGCAATGCGGGAGTGCGGCGGTTTAGGGGTTAATATGTTTATTATAATGGCGGCGATGTCCGGAGCGGCAGATTAAGGGTTAATAATTTTATTTTAATGTCTGTGATGCGGGAGGGCCTCGGTTTAAGAGTTAATAGGTAGTTTATGAGTGTTAGTATACTTTGTAACACTTTAGTTATGAGTTTTACGTTACAAAGCTGTACCATAAAACTCATAACTACTGACTTTCAGGTGGCGGTACAGATCTTGTAGTTATAGGCAGGCAAACTCGTAATACCGGCGCTATGGAAGTCCCATTGAAAAGGACTTTTTGAAAAGTGCGGTAGTTACATTGCGTGACGGCCAAAAAGGTGAGCGGTACACATACCTACAACACCTGTAATACCAGCGGTAGGGAAAAAGATCCATAACGCTGCTTTTTCACTCATAACGCAAAACTCGTTATCTAGCTGAGAGTTCATAGAGAGAAGGGTTACTATTAAATTTAAGAAACAAATATGATATCCCGAAGAGACTTTTGCACACTTATTTAGCTTACTTCAAAATATATAGATATATTATATGGATTATTTAGAATATTTTACAGCATGTTTAATAATTTTTAAAAATATCCTAAATGTAATATTTCAATAATGGCGTTAAGAATAAGTTTTCATGTGCGTTAACCCGACTGTGTTAAGATCTAAATTAAGAAACACAATGCGCAAAATGCATATATTTTACATTCCTATACAGTATTCTTCACATTAAACAAATTAATTTATCAAAACATCATATAGCTATATGATTTTAGAACAATGTGCTGTACAAATTGACAAAGATAAGGATATAAGTATGTTTCTTTTAAAAATTAGATAAATTAGTAAAATCCAATTCTCCAGAAATACAAATCCAATTCTCCAGAAATACAGAAATCTTTAATATATTATTTTGAACATTGTAATCATATACTCAATGCACTGTCAATCAGAGAATTTCCTATTCCTGATTACTTCTTTGTATTAAGTTGACATATAACTATTAAAGAGAGAGATGAGTTTTTAGAGGCGTTAATAATTTTTTTCTTCTTTTTTTCTTTTATTCTTTTTGTTTATTTAATAAAAAAAAAAGATAAAAACCCCAACAACATGGTAAGTTTAATATGATTATAATCTTTATTTGTTTTCTTGGCTTGTGTAGCAAAGTGAATTATGTTTTCTATGAAACAAAATTGTACCTGCTGATTGGTAATAAATAAAGAGTTAAGAAAATATATATTTTTTTTAAATCTGGGTTTTATACCCCTTTATTGTTCTTTTAAGTATAGTAGTGGAAAAGATAAACCATCATTAATAAATATTTCTATGCTGTAGGGCAAATAAAACAGTTTTAACTTTATAGTTTATCTTTAATTGTGGTAAATAAAGATTGTGGTTAGGAATAATAAAAGTATCAGTATTATAGCAGCTAAAGTCAGAAACTGGTCATGAAATCCTGCCATCAGCAATAGCTATTATTTAGTACTAGTCCTAAAGCCCATGTACACGGGCCATTTTTTGCAGTACAGCGGTTCCACCCCTTGCTCTCTCTCTATCCCCACTCTATTTTGCTCTCTTTGCCCCCTCTCTTTTGCTCTCTCTCTCCCCCTCTCTTCAGCTCTTTCTCCCCCCTCTCTTCTGCTCTCTCTCTCTCCCCCTTCTCTTTTGCGCTCTCTCTCCACCTCTCTTTTGCTCTCTCTCTCCCCCTCTCTTTTGCGTTCTCCCTCCTCTATTTTGCTCTCTCTCTCCCCCTCTCTTTTGCTGTCTCTCTCCCCTCTCTTTTGCTCTCTCTCTCCCCCCTTGCTTTTGCTCTCTCTCCCTCTGTTTTGCTGTCTCTCTACCCCTCTTTTGCTCTCTCCATCCCCGCTCTTTTGCTCTCTCTCTCCTTTCTTTTGATCTCTTTCCCCCTCTCTTTTGCTGTCTCTCTCCCCCTCTCTTTTGCTCTCTCCCCCTCTGTTTTGCTGTCTCTCTCCCCCTCTTTTGCTCTCTCCATCCCCACTCTTTTGCTCTCTCCTTTCTTTTGATCTCTTTCCCCCTTTCTTTTGCTGTCTCTCTCCCCCTCTCTTTTGCTCTCTCCCCCTCTCTTTTGCTGTCCCTCTCCCTCTCTTTTGCTCTCTCTATCCCCTCTCTTTTGCTCTCTCTCTCCCTCCTCTCTTTTGTTCTCTCTATCCCCCCATCTTTTGCTCTCTCTCTCACCCCTCTCTTTTGAGCTCTCTATCCCCCATCTTTTGCTCTCTATCTCCCACCTCTCTTTTGCTCTCTTTATCCCCCCTCTTTTGCTCTCTCTATTCCCCTTCTTTTGCTCTCTCTTTCCCCCCTATTTTGCTCTCTCTCTCCCCTTTCTTTTGCTCTCTCTCTTCCCTTTCTTTTGCTCTCTCCCCCTCTCTTTTTCTGTCTCTCTCCCCCTCTTTTGCTCTCTCTATCCCCCCTCTTTTGCTCTCTCTCCCCCCTTTCTTTTGCTCTCTTCCCCCCTCTTTTTTGCTGTTTCTCTCCCTCTCTTTTGCTGTCTCTCTCTCCCTCTCTTTTGCTCTCTTTATCCCCCTTTTTTTGCTCTCTCTATCCCCCCTAGTTTGCTCTCTTTCTCCCCCCTCTCTTTTGCTCTCTCTCTCCCCCCTCTCTTTTGCTCTCTCTCTCCCCCTCTCTTTTGCTCTCTCTCTCCCCCCTCTTTTTTGTTCTCTCTCTCTCCCCCCTTTTCTTTGCTCTCTCTATCCCCCCTCTTTTGCTCTCTCTACCCCCTATATTTTGCTCTCTCCCCCTCTCTTTTGCTCTCTCTCTCCCTCTCTCTTTTGCTCTCTCTCTCCCCCTCTCTTTTGCTCTCTCTCTCCCCCTCTCTTTTGCTCTCTCTCTCCCCCCTCTCTTTCGCTCTCTCTCTCCCCCCTTTCTTTTGCTCTCTCCCCCTCTTTTGCTCTCTCTATCCCCCCTCTTTTGCACTCTCTCTCCCCTTTCTTTTGCTCTCTTCCCCCTCTCTTTTTGCTGTTTCTCTCCCTCTCTTTTGCTGTCTCTCTCCTCCTCTCTTTTGCTCTCCCTCCCCCCTCTCTTTTGCTGTCTCTCCCTCTCTTTTGCTCTCTCTATCCCCCTCTTTTGCTCTCTCTACCCCCTCTTTTGCTCTCTCCCCTCCCTTTTGCTCTCTCTCTATCCCCCCTCTTTTGAGCTCTCTCTTTCATGGCTGCCCGGCCCCGCCCAGCTCCGCCCATGTCACACCCGACCCCGTCCGTGTCACGCCCGGCCCTGCCTCCTGTCACTCTTGGTCCGTCCCAGATGCCAGGAGGTTAGTCTGCTGAATGCCAGGTATGTTTGTCCTCGCGCAGTCTCTACTGTGCATGACAGCTTCGGATAAACACACTTGGCCTTTTATATTATAGGATAAGGTATATAGAATGCAGAATTTGGTCAGGTCGTTACAATGAATTCTCTTCAAGAAATCTACTATCCTTAGACTCATAACAGCTCCATAATAGTTGTTAATCCCTTTGCAGGTGTAAAAATGCATAATTATATGCTAGCAATAATCCAATAATAAAATGCACATATTAGTGTGTTTCTTTTTTTTATTTTTATGTCCCTTTAATTAACAATGTGTACTTGAGTATATATTTTTATATAGAGGCGTACCTCAGAGATATTGTGGGTTTGGTTCTAGACCACAGCAATAAAGTGAGTCACACTAATTTGTTTGTTTCCCAATGCATAAAAAAGTTATATTTACACTATACTGTAGTCTATTAAAGTTAATGTCAATTTTGATGCTAAAGTGCCCGTTTTTTAAAAATTTGATTAAAAACAGGGGCACTTTAATTCATCAAAATTTACATTTCACTCCTGTTGAGAAAAAATATTTACCTTTTAAACTTCACAGCAGCTCCAGCTTCCTCCGCCCGTCGCAAAGCCTCTTCCTGGGTCTAAAATAAGGAATCCAGCTTCCTCCAATCACGGCGTTGAATCAGACACTGATTCCCCTGGGGGGGGGAAGCCGTGATTGGAGGAAGACCTATCCATCATTTCTGACGTCACAAATGGCTTGCAACGCCCAGAGGAAGCTGGAGCTGCTGTGAAGATTAAAAGGTAAGTTTTTTTTTTCTCAACAGGAGTGAAATGTAAATTTTGATGAATTAAAGTGCCCCTGTTTTTAATCGAATTTTTAAAAAACGGGCACTTTAGCATCAAAATTGACATTCACTTTAAGTTTGAAATATTAGCATTATGTCTAAAAAAACAAGAACAATGTACATAACTTAATTAAACAATACTTTGTTGCTAAAAAAATCTAACTATTATCTGAGCCTTCAGTTGTGTATACATGTGTATTTATGTGTTTATATGTGTATATATGTTGGATTGACTTGCTCAACATAGGGTTGCCAAAAACCTTCAATTTGTAAAAAGAGCAATATCTGTGAAGTGCAATGAAACAAGATATGCCTGTATAATTGTTCAGGAATAAAATGACTACTTAATTAGCTTCATAGTCAACTTAAAGTACCTGAAATATGCCTATGTATGCAACTACTTTTTAGCAATCCAGTATGCATTCTAGATGCAAGGTTTCTGCTTCTGCAGGGTTTATGTTTGACATGGGAAGGTGATTAGCTTTCAACAGAGTGAAAGGTCTTCTGCTTGTAATTTAGTTTTTGCCCGATTAAGGTTTTATTTGGTTAACAGCTGTTGCTTTGACAGATGAGACAATTGCCAAGAGAAATATCCACAGGACTAAACAAGGACACATTAGGCTATTTAATCAGATTCAGCTGGGCATTTAGGCTTGATATACAAGCTCCTGCTCTGGTCCCCAGTGATTTTTCATTGTAGATAAGGAGGTTTGTTTTTGAAAGAAGGAAAAAAAAATGAATTGAAATTCTTAGCAAGACAAAATGATACATTCCCATCAGTAAAGAACAGAGGGGATATAGTGTTACTTTAACTACCAGTGACTCTTGCAGTGCAGGACTGCAAACTAAAACACTTGATAGGACGTTGATGAGTGTAACTTTAGGAACACCTCACAGTCAGTAATCAGGAAACTGGAAAATAGTTCAAGGTTATAAGTCACTGGCATTTGTATATTTCTGTGGTAACACTGAGAGGAATACTTCAACAATTTAATGTAATTAAATTGATAAACAAAAAAAGGCTAAGTACAACAGAATTATTAGTAGTATCTATGTTTATTATAAATACATTATGACCCTTCAATGGTTTTTTAAACACAGAAGTTAAAAAATATTTCCAGTCATTGGATCTGTTTTTTTATTTTTTAAAATTTTCTTCAATAACAGAAACAGAATTTACCTATATGACATTGGATTTCATACATTATTGTTTAATAATTTAGTATAGGCCCTAATTTGCTTAGTTATTATATGAGAGCCTATATTGAAGTTATATTAATGTATCCTTTTTTGCAACACTAAGATAAGGTATAAGAATATAAAGCTACCATTTATATAATTTGATTCCCTCTATATGATACTTTTGTTCAACTGGTTCCAATGAGTGATCCTTAGATAATTAAGAGGAATCTATAATGTTTAAAATGAGGTTCCAATGCAATTTATTCAATATATACATTGTAGTTAGGATTATTGTTCTCTTTTTTGACTACACTTAGTCCTGAGCAGGAAATCATATACTAATAGTGGATATATAATTCATCTATCATATAATCTCAGTATTGCTATTTTAAAAATATACGGCAATGCATTTCATAAGGATAATGTGTTATATATCTGAGGTATTGGAATATTACTAACTAGTAGTGATTAGTGATGTCGCAAACCTAAAATTTTGCGTTCGCGAACTTCCGCAAAAGTTTGCGAACCGCCATTGACAACAATAGGCAGGTGAATTTTAAAACCCACAGGGACTCTTTCTGGCCACAAAAGTGATGGAAAAGTTGTTTCAAGGGGACTAACACCTGGACTGTGGCATGCCGGAGGGGGATCCATGGCAAAACTCCCATGGAAAATTACATAGTTGATGCAGAGTCTGTTTTTAATCCATAAAGGGCATAAATCACCTAACATTCCTAAATTGTTTGGAATAACGTGCTTTAAAACATTAGGTATGATGTTGTATCATTCATGTAGTGTAAGGGTTACGCCCGCTTCACAGTGACAGACCAAACTCCCCGTTTAACGCACCGCAAACAACCGCAAACAGTCCATTTGCACAACCGCAAACTCCCCATAGATCAATAGATGCAATAGATACATTTGATGATAGATACGATAGATAGATTTGATAGATAAATAGAAATATTTGATAGATAGATAATTTCCCAGACAGAGAATTACAAGACGGGCGGTCTGGGACCCATGGTAAGGTTCCCAGAGGCAGTTGCGGCGCCCGAGGCTCTGATTAGAACAGAGCACTCTGTGTATCTGCCCTCGGCTGAAATCGGAACATTCTTTAGCTTTCTGCCTGTCGGCCAAATGTTCGTCTGCCAAATGTCTGTCTGCCAAATGTCCTTCTGCATTTTGTCTGAGCACCGCATGCAATCTACTGTGCCACCAGATAGGAGTGGTGTGTTAACTATTCTTATCAGTTTAATCCCTGTTATGTCCCCTATCAGGGGACATGTATATGGCATGGATTTTAGGAACCGGGAGATGGAAAAACATGCTTGGACACCCAGTACAGGTCGTTCTCCTTCAGCCTTTTTATACGAGGGTCACCGACCATCAACAGGCACGACAGCATGAAAGACCCCCATATGCCATGACTTCCTTTTGCACAATCGAGTACAGGTATGGCATCGTTTTTAGGAACCCAAAGATAATTTTTAGGAACCGGGAAATGGAAAAAGATGCTTGGTCGGTCCTCCTACTTCAAATTTGGGGCACTATGCATGCAATCTACTGTGCCACCAGATATGAGTGGTGTGTTAAGTAGTACTATTCTTAGCAGTTTAATCCCTGTTATGTGCCTTTTTATTGGTTTGAGTTTTGAAGCCACAGTGCAGCACCAGAGGCCAGAAAAATTAGGCATGTACACATGCCTGAAAAATTAGGTATTGTTGCAGCCGCCAGAAAAATTTATGTTTGTTTGACAGTTAGAAAGTGCCCTAAAACATTGCGGCTTGAACCCTAGTTGTTGGCGGATAAGTCATGCAAGTAATCCGGCATTCGAAGATAAAATACAGCAGCGTGTAGACCATTTTTAGCCCAAGGCAGCTCATCTCATCAGGCCTTTTTTACTCGAATGTATCGCCCAATGTCAGTCCCTTCGGGATCCATCCCTCATTCATTTTAATAAAGGTGAGATAATCAAGACTTTTTTGACCTAGGCGACTTCTCTTCTCAGTGACAATACCTCCTGCTGCACTGAAGGTCCTTTCTGACAGGACACTTGAAGTGGGGCAGGTCAGAATTTCGGTTGCAAATTGGGATAACTCAGGCCACAGGTCAAGCCTGCAAACCCAGTAGTCAAGGGGTTCATCGCTCCTCAGAGTGTCGAGATCTGCAGTTAATGCAAGGTAGTCTGCTAGCTGTCGGTTGAGTCGTTCTCTGAGGCTGGATCCCGAAGGGCTGTGGCAATGCATAGGAGTTAAAAAGGTCTGCATGTCCTCCATCAACAACACGTCTTGAAAGCATCCTGTCCTTGCCGGCGTGGTCGTGGGAGGAGGAGTATTACTTTCATCTCTTCCCCTGTTAGATTCCCATTGTGCTGTGACATTACCCTTATACGCTGTGTAAAGCATACTTTTTAATTTATTTTTTAACTGCTCCATCCTTTCCGGGAATTCTGTAACATTTCAGTCACTATATGCTTATACCGGGGGACACCCAGTACAGTTCATTCTCCTTCAGCTTTTTTATACGAGTGTCCCTCAACAGGCACGACAGCATGAAAGACCCCATTTGCACAAGGTTGGATGCCGAGCTACTCATGTCCCGTTCCTCGTCCTCACTGATCTCACTGAAGGTATCTTCTTCCCCCAGCATGTACAACACCACGGGTACCAGATAGGTGACAACAACGAGCACCCTGGGATGCCTGTTGTGCTTGGTCTTCCTCCTCCTCCTCAAAGCCACATTCCTCCTCTGACTCCTCTTCCTCACAATCCTCTTCCTGCGATGCTGATAAGGCTGTTTCTGGTGGTGATGGAGACCACAACTCTTCGTCTTCCTCTTCACGCTCATCTACGGCCTGATCCAGCACTCTTCGCAGGGCACGCTCCAGGAAAAAAACAAATGGTATGATGTCACTGATGGTGCCTTCGGTGCGACTGACTAGGTTTGTCATCTCCTCAAAAGCATGCATGAGCCTACAGGCATTGCGCATGAGCGTCCAGTAACGTGGCAAAAAAATCCCCAGCTCCCCAGAGGCTGTCCTAGCACCCCGGTCATACAAATACTCGTTAACAGCTTTTTCTTGTTGGAGCAGGCGGTCGAACATTAGGAGTGTTGAATTCCAATGTGTCGGGCTGTCGCAAATCAAGCGCCTCACTGGCAGGTTGTTTCGCCGCTGGATATCTGACAAGTGCGCCATGGCCATGTAGGAATGCCTGAAATGGCCACACACCTTCCTGGCCTGCTTCAGGACGTCCTGTAAACCTGGGTACTTATGCACAAAGCATTGTACAATCAGATTACACACATGTGCCATGCACGGCACCTGTGTCAACTTGCCCAATTTCAATGCCGCCACCAAATTACTTCCATTGTCAGAAACCACTTTGCCAATCTCCATTTGGTGTGGAGTCAGCCACTGATCCACCTGTGCGTTCAGGGCGGACAGGAGTTCTGCTGCGGTGTGACTCTCTGCTTTCAGGCAAGTCAACCCCAAGACGGCGTGACACTGCCGTATCCGGGATGTGGAATAGTACCTGGGGAGCTGGGGGGGTGCCGTTGATGTGGAGCAAGACGCAGCAGCAGAAGAGGACTCAGGCAAGGAGGTTATGGAAGAGGATGGAGTAGGAGGAGTAGAGGAGGTGGCAACAGGCCTTCCATGCAAGTCGTGGCGGTGTCACCAACTCCTCTGCAGAGCCAGGCATTCCATGCTTGGCAGCCATCAGCGGGTTTACCCAATGTGCAGTGTAGGTGATATACCTGCCCTGACCATGCTTTGCAGACCAGCTATCAGTGGTCAGATGGACCCTTGCCCCATTACTGTGTCCAAGACATGCCATTACTTCCTTTCGCACAATCAAGTACAGGTTGAGGATTGCCTTTTGTGCAAAGAAATTTCGGCTGGGTACCTTCCACTGCGGTGTCCCAATAGCTACAAATTTTTTGAACGCCTCAGACTCCACCAGCTTGTATGGTAAAAGCTGGCGGGCTAACAGTTCAGACAAGCCAGCTGTCAGACGCCGGGCAAGGGGGTGACTTAGTGACATTGGCTTCTTATGCTCAAACATGTCCTTGACAGACACCTGACTGTGGGCGGAAGAGAAACGGATTGGCGGTTGGTTGAGAGGGGGCAAGGAGCACAGCAGTGGTTGACGTGGCTGAAGATGCTGGACCAGGAGGAGGATGGTGACTTTGAGTTTGTGTGCTGCTTGTCCTCATGTGTTCATCCCATAGGCGTTTGTGATGTGAGATCATGTGCCTTCGCAAAGCAGTTGTACCTAGGTGGGTGTTGGACTTCCCACGACTCAGTTTCTTTTGGCACAGGTTGCAAATGGCATTGCTGTTGTCAGAGGCAAACACATAAAATAATGCCACACTGCTGAGCTCTGCGATGACGACATTCTGGTGGTGGCAACAGCTTGCGTTGATTGGCGTGCTGTCTGGCTGACCCCGGGTGCCGATGCATACTGTCTGACTGTGCCACTAGCTCCTTGCAACAACCTCCCCCTGCTTCCAACTCATCTCCTCCTCCTGCTCCTCTCTGTCTCCCCATCTGAACTTTCCACCTGTTGTTCTTCTCTTCTACCGGGTGCCCACGTGACATCCACGGACGCATCGTCATCATCAACCCCTTCACTTGTATCTGACAACTGAACAATGGAAGCAACGGCGGGTACAACATCATCATCATCATCATCATCACACCGTGCGTCGTCCATGTCTGTAATGCTGCCTGACTGAGACATATCACAGTTATCTACATCCTCTGTCAATGATGGTTGCGCATCACTCATTTCTTCACACTGAGGTGTACATAACTCCTCTGACAGATCAAGTGAGGCGGCTGTGGTGCTAGTGGTGGTGGTGGCGGTAGGCGGGCGAGTGGTAAGTTGAGAGGTGCCCGAAGCTAAGCTAGAGGAGGAGGATGGTGCGTCAAGGTTACGAGCGGAAGCTGTAGAAGATTGGGTGTCCTGTGTTATAAAGTCAACTATTTCATCAGAACTTTTCGTGTTCATGGTATGTGGCCTAACACTGGGCATTATTCTATGGCCAAAGGGAATCACAGCACCACGACCACGACGGCCCCTGCGGGTTGGCCTGCCTCTGCCTGTCATTTTTTTTTTCAATTAGTGCTACTATGCGTGCAAGCTACTGTGAGTGGGCACAATATACGCTGTGAGCCTGATCCTGACACAAAAAAACAGACTGATGTTTCACAGATGTTTTTTTTTTTTTTTTAAATGTACACTGACACTACTATTAAACAAGATAATATGAGTGGTGGCACTGGGCAAGTGGGCACAGTATACGCTGTGAGCCTGACACAAAAAAGCAGACTGATGTTTCACAGTCAAAATATTTTTTTTATTTTTAAAATGTACACTTACACTACTATTAAACAAGATAATGTGAGTGGTGGCACTGGACAAGTGGGCACAGTATACGCTGTGAGCCTGACACAAAAAAGCAGACTTATGTTTCACAGTCAAAATAGTTTTTTTATTTTTAAAATGTACACTTACACTACTATTAAACAAGATAATGTGAGTGGTGGCACTGGACAAGTGGGCACAGTATACGCTGTGAGCCTGACAAAAAAAAAGCAGACTTATGTTTCACAGTCAAAATATTTTTTTTATTTTTAAAATGTACACTTCCACTACTATTAAACAAGATAATATGAGTGGTGGCATTGGGCAAGTGGGCACAGTGTAAGCTGTGAGCCTGACACAAAAAAAGCAGACTGATGTTTCAAAGTCAAAATAGTTATTTTAGTTTTAAAATGTACACTTACACTACTATTAAACAAGATAATGTGAGTGATGGCACTGGACAAGTGGGCACAGTATACGCTGTGAGCCTTACACAAAAAAGCAGACTTATGTTTCACAGTCAAAATAGTTTTTTTATTTTTAAAATGTACCCTTACACTACTATTAAACAAGATAATGTGAGTGGTGGCACTGGACAAGTGGGCACAGTATACGCTGTGAGCCTGACACAAAAAAGCAGACTGATGTTTCAAAGTCAAAATAGTTATTTTAGTTTTAAAATGTACACTTACACTACTATTAAACAAAATAATGTGAGTGGTGGCACTGGACAAGTGGGCACAGTATACGCTGTGAGCCTGACACAAAAAAGCAGACTGATGTTTCAAAGTCAAAATAGTTATTTTAGTTTTAAAATGTACACTTACATTACTATTACACAAGATAATATGAGTGGTGGCACTGGGCAAGTGGGTACAGTATACGCTGTGAGCCTGACACAAAAAAGCAGACTTATGTTTCACAGTCAAAATATTTTTTTTATTTTTAAAATGTACACTTACACTACTATTAAACAAGATAATATGAGTGGTGGCACTGGGCAAGTGGGCACAGTATACGCTGTGAGCCTGACACAAAAAAGCAGACTGATGTTTCAGAGTCAAAATAGTTTTTTTATTTTTAAAATGTACACTTACACTACTATAAAAAAGATAATATGAGTGGTGGCACTGGACCAGTGGGCACAGTATACGCTGTGAGCCTGACACAAAAAAGCAGACTGATGTTTCACAGTCAAAATATTTTTTTTAATTTTCAAATGTACTCTTACACTACTATTAAACACGATAATATGAGTGGTGGCACTGGGCAAGTAGGCACAGTATATGCTGTGAGGCTGACACACAGGCTGGCAGTGGCAGGCTGGCCTGGCAACTGAAATTAGATTACACTAGCAGACTGATGTAAAAGTTTTTTTTTTTAAATTTACACTAATGTTACACCAGATATGAGTGGTGGCACTGAGCAAGTAGGCACAGTATATACTGTGAGCCTGACACACAGACTGACAGTGGCAGGCGGGCAACTGCTATTCGATTACACTAGCAAACTTATCTAAAAGTCTTTTTTAAAATTTACACTACTGTTACACCAGATATGAGTGGTGGCACTGAGCAAGTAGGCACAGTATCAGCTGTGAGCCTGACACACAGGCTGGCAGTGACAGGCTGGCCTGGCAACTGAAATTAGATTACACTAGCAGACTGATGTAAAAGTTTTTTTTTTTTTTTTAATTTACACTAATGTTACACCAGATATGAGTGGTGGCACTGAGCAAGTAGGCACAGTATATACTGTGAGCCTGACACACAGGCTGGCAGTGGCAGGCGGGCAACTGCTATTAGATTACACTAGCAAACTGATGTAAAAGTTTTTTTTAAAATTTACACTACTGTTACACCAGATATGAGTGGTGGCACTGAGCAAGTAGGCACAGTATATGCTGTGAGCCTGACACACAGGTTGGCAGTGGTAGGCTGGCCTGGCAACTGAAATTAGATTACACTAGCAAACTGATGTAAAAGTTTTTTTTTTTAAATTTACACTAATGTTACACCAGATATGATTGGTGGTGGCACTGAGCAAGTAGGCACAGTATATGCTGTGAGCCTGACACACAGTCTGCATACTTGCCAACTGTCCCGTTTTTGCCGGGACAGTCCCGGAATTTGGAACCCTGTCACGGCCATTTTAATGTCCCGGACTGTCCCGGCAAGTTAGTAGCAGGCTGCAGCTTTGCTAAGCTAGCGCGATCATGTGCCACTCCTGACATCTCCTCCTCATTGAATTTATGATCTCTCTTGACTATTGCACATCAGGCAGCGTTGTCAGCACCTCCTCTACGTCACCATCACGTGACCACCCTCACCCTGCTTTGCCGCTCACTACAGTGGCACCAGCCCTTCTCACAGACATGCGGCGACAGGAGGACAGAGAGTGTCTCTCTGTTATCACACACCCTAAGTAAAGTTTCTCAGAATATAAGAGCCGATCATCAGTCACATCAGTGTGGACCAGCAGACAGAGGTGAGTCACTCTCAGCCGTAACTAAACCGGCAGGCTCCGGAGTCCTGCAAATAAAATATAATGTGCTGCTCACTCTGTTTTGTTAAGAGGTGACCGTGAATCACCAATGATTATTTTTTTTAAAAATGCAGCTAGCAGCCTGTGACTCTTTCTTGACTTGTCACAGTCTAGCCGATCAGTGGACCCAGCAATGCGGTGAGACTCAGGCTCAGCCCCTAATTGAACCGGAGCTCCTGCAGTAAAAAATGTGCTCACTGCTCAGCTGTTGTTGTTAAGGTGACCAGACTGTGAATCACCTCTTTAAAAAAAATGCTGTGACTCAGACTGACTCCATCTTGACTTGT
This sequence comes from Bombina bombina, assembly GCF_027579735.1. Classification (NCBI taxonomy): domain Eukaryota; kingdom Metazoa; phylum Chordata; class Amphibia; order Anura; family Bombinatoridae; genus Bombina; species Bombina bombina. The sequence continues at coordinate 809,818,905 of NC_069499.1, forward strand.
CACTCAGTCAGTGTTTATAAGGTAATTAAAAAAATATTATATAATACAATTTATAATAACTTATAAACTGTATATAATAACAGCACACATTGGTGCATCATTTGCTAATATCAGGGGTAATTAAAAAATGAAGCTTTACTGCAAAATGTACTACTACTTACATACAGTTTATTTGTTATTATAATTATCTGTTGGTTTTATAACAGTGCCAGATCATTTGTTACTATATCTGGGGTAATTCAAAAATGAAGAAGCTTTACTTAAAAATATCTGAAACTTATACAACCAGCAGCAGATATAATAACAAATAAACTGTATATAACACAGTGGTAGTGGTGGGGTTAAATGACAGTCACTTACAGTCATGACACATGTATACATGTCTCATGTGTCACCTGTCCCTGGGAAAGGTCAAATTGATCTTTAGACTGATAGAACTGTGTTATATGACTTCTAATTGGAATCTCTGATTAGTTTGCCTCAACATCCGATTGGGACCTCTCAGGGATATTTGGGATATGTGGTGCTTTTACCTATAATTAATTTGCAATAAAAAAACAATTCCATAAATGCAATACATGGGACATTTACACATGGGACAGCACATTACAACCAATGTCATCAGATTACAGACTAATTAATACCGCCCTCTAGGCACTATAGACTTCCTAATTTTTTTCTAAGGGAAAATAGAAACTCAGCAATGAACACACCATTTAGCTTTCTTGCAGATCTGATGCCCAAAGCTAATGCCCTTGATGGGCATATATATATATATATAATTATATTCAGAACCATAAAAAATAGGCGGAGCTAAATTATGCTAATTATGTGAGTTTGGCAAAGTGGGCGGGACTTTAGGGCAGGGGGTGTGGTTAAAAATTTCATGCAGGTAATTGATAGCTGCAAAGTGTCCCTGGAAATTTTTTTCAAATGTTGGCAACTATGAGTCTGGTAGTGGCAGGCAGGCAACTGCTATTAGATTACAAAAAAAACAAAAAAAAAAAAAGACTGATGTAGCCCTAAAAAGGGCTTTTTGGGGTGCTGTCCTTACAGCAGAGATCAGATGAGTCCTTCAGGACTGTAGTGGACACTGAATACACTAGCCTAGCTATCCATTTCCCTATTAAATTAGCAGCAGCTACACTGTCCCTCCTCTCACTAACAATGCAGGATCAGAATTAATCTAAAATGGCTGCTGCCCTGGAGCTTGGAGGGTCTGGGAGGGAGTGTCTGCTGTTGATTGGCTGTAATGTGTCTGCAGACTGTGAGATACAGGGTCAAAGTTTACTCAATGATGATGAATAGAGGGCGGATCGAACATCGCATATGTTCGCCCGCCGCTGCGAACGCGAACAAGCTATGTTCGCGTGAGCTCTACTGTTAGCTCTACCTCACAGTCAGCAGACACATTACAGCCAATCAGCGGCAGACACTCCCTCCCAGACCCTCCCACCTCCTGGACAGCATCCATTTTAGATTCATTTGGAAGCTGCATTCTTAGTGAGAGGAGGGACAGTGTAGCTGCTGCTGATTTAATAGGGAAATCGATAGCTAGGCTAGTGTATTCAGTGTCCACTACAGTCCTGAAGGACTCATCTGATCTCTGCTGTAAGGACAGCACCCCAAAAAGACCTTTTTAGGGCTAGAACATCAGTCTGCTTTTTTTTTTCCTGTGTAATCTAATTGCAGTTGCCTGCCTGCCAGCGTGTGTGTCAGGCTCACAGCGTATACTGTGCCCACTTGCCCAGTGCCACCACTCATATCTGGTGTAACAGTAGTGTACATTTAAAAAAAACAACACTTTTTTGACTGTGAAATAATAGCAGACAGCTGTCAGTACCCAAGGTGGCCGCCAATAAGGCAGATGGGGAGGGTTAGAGAGCTGTTTTCGGGGGGATCAGGGAGGTTGGGGGCTAAGGGGGGATGCTACACCACAGCATATGTAAATATGCTTTAAAAAAAAATTCAAAAAATTAAAAACCTTTTATTTTAGTACTGGCAGACTTTCTGCCAGTATTTAAGATGGCAGGGACAATTGTGGGGTGGGGGAGGGAAGGGAGCTGTTTGGGAGGGATCAGGGGGTCTGATGTGTCAGGTGGGAGGCTGATCTCTACACTAAAGCTAAAATTAACCCTGCAAGCTCCCTACAAACTACCTAATTAACCTCTTCACTGCCAACCATAATACACGTGTGATGCACAGCAGCATTTAGCGGCCTTCTAATTACCAGAAAGCAACGCCAAAGTCATATATGTCTGCTATTTCTGAACAAAGGGGATCCCAGAGAAGCATTTACAACCATTTGTGCCATAATTGCACAAGCTGTTTGTAAATTATTTCAGTGAGAAACCTAAAATTGTGAAAAATGTAGCGTTTTTTTTTTAATTTGATTGCATTTGGCGGTGAAATGGTGGCATGAAATATGCCAAAATGGGCCTAGATTAATACTTTGGGATGTCTTCTAAAAAATATATATATATACATGTCAAGGGATAATCAGGTATTCCTGACAGATATCAGGGTTCCAATGTAACTAGCGCTCATTTTGAAAAAAAAAGTTGTTTTGAAATAGCAAAGTGCTTCTTGTATTTATTTCCCTATAACTTGCTTGCAAAAAAAGCAAAGAACATGTTAACATTGGGTATTTCTAAACTCAGGACAAAATTTAGAAACTATTTAGCATGGTTGTTTTTTGGTGGTTGTAGATGTGTAACAGATTTTTCAGGGCCTGCCAGGGCACAGTGTCACACCAGTGCAACTCATATCTGGTGTAACAGTAGTGTACATTAAAAAAAATACAATTTTGACTGTAATAGATTGAATAGCAGTTAGTTGTCTGCAAGCGTGTGTGTCAGGCCTACAGCGTCTACTCTGCCAACATCTGCCAGTGCACAGTGCCATTCATATCTGTTGTCACAGTAGCTTGCACGCATAGTACCACTAATGGGAAAAAAAAATGACAGGCAGAGGCAGGCCACATCGCAGGGGCCGTCGTGGTCGTGGTGCTGTGATTCCCTTTGGCCCTAGAATAATGCCCAGTGTTCAGAGGCCACGTACCCTGAACTTGAAAAGTTCTGAGGACATAGTTGACTGGCTAACACAGGACACCCAATCTTCTACAGCTTCCGCTCGGAACCTTGACGCACCATCCTCCTCCAGCTTAGCTTCGGGCACCTCTCAAGTTACCATTCGCACGCCTGCTGCCACCACCAACACTAGCACTACAGCCACTTCACTTGATCTGTCAGAGGAGTTATTTACACATCAGTTGGAAGAAATGAGTGATGAGCAACCATTATTGCAAGAAGATGTAGATAACAGGGATATGTCTCAGTCAGGCAGCATTACACACATGGACGTACGGTGTGATGATGATGATGTTGTACCCGCTGCGGGAGTTTGGTCTGTCACTGTGAAGCGGGCATAACCCTTACACTACCTGATCGATACAACATCATACCTGATGTTTTAAAGCACGTTATTCCAAACAATTTAGGAATGTTAGGTGATTTATGCCCTTTATGGATTAAAACTAGACTCTGCATCAACTATGTAATTTTCCATGGCAGTTTTGCCATGGATCCCCCTCCGGCACGCCACAGTCCAGGTGTTAGTCTCCTTGAAACAACTTTCCCATCACTATTGTGGCCAAAAAGAGTCCCTGTGGGTTTTAAAATTCGCCTGCCCATTGAAGTCTATGGCGGTTCGGCGGTTCGCAAACTTTTGCGGAAGTTTGCATTCGCGAACCCAAATTTTTATGTTCACGACATCACTACTAACTAGTCCTAAAGCCTATGTACATGGGCCATTTTTTGCAGCACAGCGGTCCCACCCCTTGCACTCTCTCTCCCCCCTCTCTTTTGCTATCTCCCCCCTCTTTTGCTCTCTCCCCCTCTCTTTTGCTCTCTCTCTGCTCTCTTTTGATCTCTCCCCTCTCTTTTGCTCTCTCTCCCCCTCTTTTGTTCTCTCTCTCCCATCTCTTTTGCTCGCTCTCTCCTCTCCCCCTCTTTTGCTCTCTCTCCCCCCTGTTTTGCTCTCTCTCCCCTCTCTTTTTTCTCTCTCTCCCCTCTCTTTTGCTCTCTCCCCTCTCTTTTGCTATCTCTCCCCTCTCTTTTGCTCTCTCCCCCCTCTCTTTTGCTCTCTACCCCCTTTCTTGCTCTCTCTCCTGTCTGTTGCCCTCTCTCTTCTCTTTTGTTCTCTCTCCTCCCTCTTTTGATCTCCCCCTCTTTTGCTCTCTCTCCCCTATCTTTTGCTCTCTTTCCCCATTCTTTTGCTCCCTCCCCCCCTCTTTTGCTCCCTCTCCCCTCTCTTTTGCTCTCTCTCCCCCCTTTTTGCTCTCTCTCCCCTCTCTTTTGCTCTCTCTCCCCCTCTTTTTTCTCTCTCTCCCCCTCTTTTGCTCACTCTCTCCTCTCTTTTGCTCTCTCCCCCTCTTTTGCTCTCTCCCCCTCTTTTGCTCTCTCTCCCTCCCCCCTCTTTTTCTCTTTCTCTCCCTCTACCCCTCTTTTGCTCTCTCTCCCCCTCTCTCCCCCCTCTTTTGCTCTCTCCACTCTCGTTTGCTTTCTCTCCCCCCTCTTTTTCTCCCTCTCCCCCCCCTCTTTTGCTCTCACCCCCTCTCTTTTGCTCTCTCCCCCCTCTTTTGCGCTCTCTCCCCCCTCTTTTGCTCTCTCTATCCCCTCTTTTGCTCTCTCTCCCCTCTCTTTTGCTATCTCTCCCCTCTCTTTTGCTCTCTCTCTCCTCTCTTTTGCTCTCTGTACCCCCTTTCTTGCTCTCTCTCCTCTCTTTTGCTCTCTCTCCTCTCTTTTGCTCTCTCTCCTCTCTTTTGGTCTCTCTCCTCTCTTTTGCTCTCTCCCCCCTCTTTTGATCTCCCCCTCTTTTGCTCTCTCTCCCCATTCTTTTGCTCTCTCCCCCCCTCTTTTACTCTCTCTCTCCCCTTCTTTTTTCTCTCTCTCCCCCCTCTTTTGTTCACTCTCTCCTCTCTTTTGCTCTCTCCCCCTCTTTTGCTCTCTCTCCCATCGCTTTTGCTCGCTCTCACCACTCTTTTGCTCTCTCTCCCTCTCTTTTGCTCTCTCTCTCCCCTCTTTTGATCTCCCCCTCTTTTGCTCTCTCTCCCCTATCTTTTGCTCTCCCTCCCCATTCTTTTGCTCTCTCTCCCCTCTCTTTTGCTCTCTCTCCCTCTCTTTTTTTTCTCTCTCTCTCCCCTCGTTTGCTCACTCTCTCCTCTCTTTTACTCTCTCCCCCTCGCTTGCTCTCTCTCCCATCACTTTTGCTCGCTCTCACCACTCTTTTGCTCTCTCCCCCTCTCTTTTGCTCTCTCCCCCTCTTTTGCTCTCTCTCCTCTCTCTTGCTCTCTCCCCCCTCTTTTTTTGCTCTCCCACTCTACCCCCCTCTTTTGCTCTCTCTCCCCTCTCTTTTGCTCTCTCTCCCCCCTTTTTGCTCTCTCTCCCCCCTTTTTGCTCTATCTCCCCCTTTTTGCTCTCTCTCCCCCCTCTTCTGCTCTCTCTCCCCCTCTTCTGCTCTCTCTCCCCCTCTTTTGTTCTCTCCCCCCTCTTTTGCTCTCTCTTCCCCCTCTTTTGCTCTCTCTCTCTCCCTCTCTTTTGCTTTCTCTCCTTCTCTTTGCTCTCTCTCTCTCCTCTCTTTTGCTCTCTCTCCTCTCTTTTGCTCTCTCTCCTCTCTTTTGCTCCCTCTCCCCCCTCTTTTGCTCTCTCTCCCCCCTCTTTTGCTCTCTCTCCCCCTCTTTTGTCTCTCCCTCATCTCTCTTTTGCTCTCTCCCCCCTCTCTTTTGCTCTCTCCCCCTCTCTTTTGCTCTCTCTCCCCTCTCTTTTGCTCTCTCCCCACTCTTTTGCGCTCTCTCCCCCTCTTTTGCTCTCTCTCCCCCCTCTTTTGCTCTCTCTCGCCCCTCTTTTTCTCTTTCTCTCCCTCTACCCCCCTCTTTTGCTCTCTCTCCCCCTCTATCTCCCCTCTTTTGCTCTCTCTACTCTCGCTTGCTCTCTCCCCCTCTTCTGCTCTCTCTACCCCCTCTTTTTCTCTCACCCCCTCTCTTTTGCTCTCTCCTCCACTTCTGCTCTCCCCCCCTCTTTTGCTCTCTCTCCGCCCTCTTTTGCTCTCTCTATCCCTCTTTTGTTCTCTCTACCCCTCTTTTGCTCTCTCTACCCCTCTCTTTTGCTCTCTCTCTCCTCTCTTTTGCTCTCTCTACCTAATTTCTTGCTCTCTCTCCTCTCTGTTGCTCTCTCTCCTATCTTTTGTTCTCTCTCCTCTCTTTTGCTCTCTCTCCCCTATCTTTTGCTCTCTCTCCCCTATCTTTTGCTCTCTCTCCCCTATCTTTTGCTCTCTTTCCCCATTCTTTTGCTCTCTCTCCCCATTCTTTTGCTCCCTCTCCCCCCTCTTTTGCTCTCTCTTCCCCCTCTTTTGCTCTCTCTCCCCCTCTTTTTTTCTCTCTCCCTTCTCTTTTGCTCACTCTCTCCTCTCTTTTGCTCTCTCCCCCTCTTTTTTTTTTTTTTAATTCTTTTATTGAGGTTTCAAACGGCAAATTACAAAATGGAAAAAAGAAAAGCAGTATACACAATTAGTCATTGCAGAGAATGTCAAGTACAATACAGCGTTAAGTGCATACAGACAATTGAGAGAGGACAAGCGTCAATGAACAACTGTAGTTTGTAATTAAAATTTGCCAGTTTAAATATAAACCTTCTAATGAACTCTAAGGGCCTCTTTTGGGCCTCAAACCTAAACAAAATAAGACAGCTAATGAAGGTTGGTATGGGGTAATAGAGACCACATATGGGCCACAAAACAAACCTCTTTTTCTATATCAATTATAGGGTTGGGTATGAAACTATGGGTGTATCGCTTCTAGTAAAATATGTTATATAGGTGGTTACAGCAGTAAGGTATGCGAGAATGTACCGCTGAATATTGTAACTTACAAAGGTGAAGATAGAAGGATAACTCCTCAAAAGTGCAGTCAAAATATTTTAATAGATACAGGTTCAGACAAGTAAAAAATCACAACGTTTCGGGGTCAATACCCCTTAGTCATGTGATACAGCATAACCTTAACACACCTGTTTAAATAGGCTAACAAATTAACCCTAAATGCACTTTGCAATTTTACTTTAACATAATCATGTGTAGATACTGACCCCTGCAGGCCAGGTGTGAAGATGGCATGTAAATTTAAAAACAATTAATCAGGAAGCCTCCAGTCACAATTTCTTAAAGAAAAAATGCAAAATAAATACAAAATGATTGTTATGTGTGGTCACCCAAATGAATACATATAAAAATGTGTTAAATTGCTCAAATGCATATATACAAAAGTGCATATATACAAAAAAAGTGCATATATACAAAAACATGTATACAGAAACAAATTTTATGTTATTAAACAATAAATTGCATACCAAGCTGCCCCAAATGTTGCTAAATTGGTAAATGAGTGATATTTCAGTATTTTTAACTATACAGAGGGTAGTTACACAATGAAAAGACAGTCATGTCTTACTAAGAGCTAGAGAAAGAAAACCTAGAGTGAAAACTCATAGCCTGATATCTCTTAAACACCTAATTAAAGGAATAACTTAATAAAACACAGACCAGTCAATCTCCCTATTCATCCCCTTCGGCTCCAGGGTATCTAATTTGAATATCCAAAAGGATTCACGTTGTTTTAATAGACGTGTTCTATTGCCACCACGTCTTGGGATCTTAATGTGATCGATAACCTGGAACCGAAGTTGATTGACTTGATGGCCAGCTGACAAAAAATGATGTGCTACTGGGGCAGTATACACCTTGCACCTGATGTTACTCTTGTGCTCAGTGATACGGTCGCCCACCCGTCTGGTGGACTCACCTACATAGGCACGCCCACAAGGACATTTGATCAAATAAATGACAAAGCTCGTATTGCAAGTGTAATAGTCCTTGTACTTAAATTTATATCCTGTCTGTGGGTGCACAAAGTAGGGACTCTTAATGACTGACCCACAGTTTACACACCCCAAACAGGGAAAACAACCCAAGTTCTTTTTGGTGATATATCCCTGCTGAGGAGCCTTGCCAGCACCCAAATCCGCCTTAACCAAAGTATCTCTCAAGCTTTTATTGCGCTTATAGGCTGGTAATGGGTATTGGCAGAACTCCTCAACATTGGGGATGCAATCTTGTAAGATACTCCAATGTTTGCGTACAATACGGGCAATGTCATTACTTTGTCTGCAGAAATTGGAAACAAAAACCATTCTTTTCCCTTTATCTTGTGAGGATTTTGGTTTAAATAATGTTTCTCTGTCTAGAGCAGACACATTTTGTATGGTCTCTTGAATCAAAGAGGGTGGATACCCCCTCTGGATGAATTTTTGGCCCATCTCAGCGAGTCTGATTTGTGATATATTGGAGTCATCAACAATCCTTTTAACTCTGAGCATCTGACTGCAAGGCAGAGAGTGCACAAGAGGTAAAGGATGAGCACTTTCATAATGAAGTAAACTGTTCCTATCAGTGGCTTTCCTGAATAAATCAGTCTTAAAGCCTAGGCCACATTTGGTAACAGTTACATCCAAAAAATAAATTTTGTGTTCGCTCCATACCAGTGTAAATTTAATATTATTGGTAGCCTGATTTAAATCCGCCACAAAGGACTCCAGAGCCCCAACGTCGCCCAGCCAAATACCAAAAATATTGTCGATGTAGCGCCACCAAGTGGCGCCACACCGGCGAAATTCAGGATGTTCAAAAACAAACCTCTCTTCAAATAAATTCATAAAGATATTGGCATAATTAGGGGCGACGTTGGAGCCCATGGCAGTACCCTGCAGTTGCATATAAAACTGGTCCTCAAAAAGGAAATAATTGTTATACAAAATTATTTCCAATAGTTTTAAAATGAAGCAAACCTCAAAAGCAGAGTATAGCCCACAGGTTGACAGTGCACTATTCACAGCACCGATGCCACTAGCATGTGTGATGGATGTATACAGGCTAGTGACATCAAGGCTAAACAAGATCAATTTATCAGTGCCCAATTCCAGATTGTGTATCTTTGCGAGGAAATCATTAGTGTCCTTAATGAAAGTACATGACTGCTCCACCAATGGTCTCAGAATCTTATCCAAATAAATCGCAATATTTGAGAAGATGGAGTTAGTCCCTGCAACAATAGGACGACCAGGTGGAGCAGTCATGGACTTATGGACTTTGGGTAATACATAAAGGACCGGAGTGATCGGATCCTTAACCATTAAAAATTGGCTAGTTTTCTTATCAATGATGTTTGATCTCAGTGCAAAATCTACACAAACCTGAATTTCTTGTTTCAGTTTGAAAATGGGATTGGATGACACAGGTTTATACACAGATTGGACACTCAATTGGCGATAAATTTCATCCTTGTAGTAAGACTTATTGAGAATGACGGTAGCACCGCCCTTATCCGCCGGTTTCAAAATGATGCCGGTATTCTCCTTAAGTCTACTCAAGGCTTGAGTATCATTTTTAGTAAAATTGCTTTTATTGAATTTACCCTTCAAACGTTGGTTCTGCACACGTAGTTGTAATTTTTTAAGATCAGATAATACCAACTTTTCAAAGGTCTCAATGCCAAAATGTGTGTGTTGTGGATAAAATGCACTCTTATTCCTTAAACCTAAATCACCTATATTTAGAGACGGTCTGGGAGCAGGCAATATTGTGTTAACACCATCTTTAATAGAATCTACAACATTCACCAATCTAGCAGATACATTAGGAGCAACTGATGTTTGCCCAAGTCCCGGATGAGACCCATATGAGGTTGCGTGCCAATATTTTAATCTAATGTTCCTGAAGAACCTATAGATATCCTTATGAGTCTCAAAGGGGTTGAAATTGCTTGAAGGGCAGAATGACAAGCCTTTCTGAAGTACTCTCGCTTCACTGTTATCCAGTTGGTAATCTGAACTGTTAATAATTATATCTTGCGGGATCTCGTTGCCCTCCCCGGCTGTGGTCTCCCCGTCGTTCTCACCTTGGCTTTGGCTGTCTGTTTGCCGCTTGTGTTTGCGGCCGCCACGTTTCCAGGGACCTCTTCGCCGTCGCTCTGAGTGAAATCCGAGGAGTCAGAGCTGCTGTTGCTAACCGCCCCCGGCTGCTGCTGATGACGTCTTCTCTGGCCGGATGCGCTACGGCGCATCTTACCCTGTGGGTCATAGATCCATCTGTAAACACGATTGGACGAGTAGTCCTGCTCGTCACGTTGGAATATCTGCAAATGGAGATTGATGAGATCAAGGGATCCATTGCCAAGCTTGAGGATGAGATGAGAAAAACCGCCTCCACAGTGGACTTTGACAAATTAATGGCTGACAACCGGAATCTTCTAGCCGACATGAGAAAGACCATCGAAGAACGAAAGAGAACCAAGTTCCAACGTGACGAGCAGGACTACTCGTCCAATCGTGTTTACAGATGGATCTATGACCCACAGGGTAAGATGCGCCGTAGCGCATCCGGCCAGAGAAGACGTCATCAGCAGCAGCCGGGGGCGGTTAGCAACAGCAGCTCTGACTCCTCGGATTTCACTCAGAGCGACGGCGAAGAGGTCCCTGGAAACGTGGCGGCCGCAAACACAAGCGGCAAACAGACAGCCAAAGCCAAGGTGAGAACGACGGGGAGACCACAGCCGGGGAGGGCAACGAGATCCCGCAAGATATAATTATTAACAGTTCAGATTACCAACTGGATAACAGTGAAGCGAGAGTACTTCAGAAAGGCTTGTCATTCTGCCCTTCAAGCAATTTCAACCCCTTTGAGACTCATAAGGATATCTATAGGTTCTTCAGGAACATTAGATTAAAATATTGGCACGCAACCTCATATGGGTCTCATCCGGGACTTGGGCAAACATCAGTTGCTCCTAATGTATCTGCTAGATTGGTGAATGTTGTAGATTCTATTAAAGATGGTGTTAACACAATATTGCCTGCTCCCAGACCGTCTCTAAATATAGGTGATTTAGGTTTAAGGAATAAGAGTGCATTTTATCCACAACACACACATTTTGGCATTGAGACCTTTGAAAAGTTGGTATTATCTGATCTTAAAAAATTACAACTACGTGTGCAGAACCAACGTTTGAAGGGTAAATTCAATAAAAGCAATTTTACTAAAAATGATACTCAAGCCTTGAGTAGACTTAAGGAGAATACCGGCATCATTTTGAAACCGGCGGATAAGGGCGGTGCTACCGTCATTCTCAATAAGTCTTACTACAAGGATGAAATTTATCGCCAATTGAGTGTCCAATCTGTGTATAAACCTGTGTCATCCAATCCCATTTTCAAACTGAAACAAGAAATTCAGGTTTGTGTAGATTTTGCACTGAGATCAAACATCATTGATAAGAAAACTAGCCAATTTTTAATGGTTAAGGATCCGATCACTCCGGTCCTTTATGTATTACCCAAAGTCCATAAGTCCATGACTGCTCCACCTGGTCGTCCTATTGTTGCAGGGACTAACTCCATCTTCTCAAATATTGCGATTTATTTGGATAAGATTCTGAGACCATTGGTGGAGCAGTCATGTACTTTCATTAAGGACACTAATGATTTCCTCGCAAAGATACACAATCTGGAATTGGGCACTGATAAATTGATCTTGTTTAGCCTTGATGTCACTAGCCTGTATACATCCATCACACATGCTAGTGGCATCGGTGCTGTGAATAGTGCACTGTCAACCTGTGGGCTATACTCTGCTTTTGAGGTTTGCTTCATTTTAAAACTATTGGAAATAATTTTGTATAACAATTATTTCCTTTTTGAGGACCAGTTTTATATGCAACTGCAGGGTACTGCCATGGGCTCCAACGTCGCCCCTAATTATGCCAATATCTTTATGAATTTATTTGAAGAGAGGTTTGTTTTTGAACATCCTGAATTTCGCCGGTGTGGCGCCACTTGGTGGCGCTACATCGACGATATTTTTGGTATTTGGCTGGGCGACGTTGGGGCTCTGGAGTCCTTTGTGGCGGATTTAAATCAGGCTACCAATAATATTAAATTTACACTGGTATGGAGCGAACACAAAATTGATTTTTTGGATGTAACTGTTACCAAATGTGGCCTAGGCTTTAAGACTGATTTATTCAGGAAAGCCACTGATAGGAACAGTTTACTTCATTATGAAAGTGCTCATCCTTTACCTCTTGTGCACTCTCTGCCTCGCAGTCAGATGCTCAGAGTTAAAAGGATTGTTGATGACTCCAATATATCACAAATCAGACTCGCTGAGATGGGCCAAAAATTCATCCAGAGGGGGTATCCACCCTCTTTGATTCAAGAGACCATACAAAATGTGTCTGCTCTAGACAGAGAAACATTATTTAAACCAAAATCCTCACAAGATAAAGGGAAAAGAATGGTTTTTGTTTCCAATTTCTGCAGACAAAGTAATGACATTGCCCGTATTGTACGCAAACATTGGAGTATCTTACAAGATTGCATCCCCAATGTTGAGGAGTTCTGCCAATACCCATTACCAGCCTATAAGCGCAATAAAAGCTTGAGAGATACTTTGGTTAAGGCGGATTTGGGTGCTGGCAAGGCTCCTCAGCAGGGATATATCACCAAAAAGAACTTGGGTTGTTTTCCCTGTTTGGGGTGTGTAAACTGTGGGTCAGTCATTAAGAGTCCCTACTTTGTGCACCCACAGACAGGATATAAATTTAAGTACAAGGACTATTACACTTGCAATACGAGCTTTGTCATTTATTTGATCAAATGTCCTTGTGGGCGTGCCTATGTAGGTGAGTCCACCAGACGGGTGGGCGACCGTATCACTGAGCACAAGAGTAACATCAGGTGCAAGGTGTATACTGCCCCAGTAGCACATCATTTTTTGTCAGCTGGCCATCAAGTCAATCAACTTCGGTTCCAGGTTATCGATCACATTAAGATCCCAAGACGTGGTGGCAATAGAACACGTCTATTAAAACAACGTGAATCCTTTTGGATATTCAAATTAGATACCCTGGAGCCGAAGGGGATGAATAGGGAGATTGACTGGTCTGTGTTTTATTAAGTTATTCCTTTAATTAGGTGTTTAAGAGATATCAGGCTATGAGTTTTCACTCTAGGTTTTCTTTCTCTAGCTCTTAGTAAGACATGACTGTCTTTTCATTGTGTAACTACCCTCTGTATAGTTAAAAATACTGAAATATCACTCATTTACCAATTTAGCAACATTTGGGGCAGCTTGGTATGCAATTTATTGTTTAATAACATAAAATTTGTTTCTGTATACATGTTTTTGTATATATGCACTTTTTTTGTATATATGCACTTTTGTATATATGCATTTGAGCAATTTAACACATTTTTATATGTATTCATTTGGGTGACCACACATAACAATCATTTTGTATTTATTTTGCATTTTTTCTTTAAGAAATTGTGACTGGAGGCTTCCTGATTAATTGTTTTTAAATTTACATGCCATCTTCACACCTGGCCTGCAGGGGTCAGTATCTACACATGATTATGTTAAAGTAAAATTGCAAAGTGCATTTAGGGTTAATTTGTTAGCCTATTTAAACAGGTGTGTTAAGGTTATGCTGTATCACATGACTAAGGGGTATTGACCCCGAAACGTTGTGATTTTTTACTTGTCTGAACCTGTATCTATTAAAATATTTTGACTGCACTTTTGAGGAGTTATCCTTCTATCTTCACCTTTGTACCATTACATTGGAGTGTGGCAGTCACTTCACAAGGATTACCCTCACCTCTTTGAGGATTTTTGCTGTATGCTGGACTCTATTTCAAATTGAATATTGTAACTTAGCAAGTGGTATAAATAGATATTATGGTAGGAGTGATATAAATAGTAATTATATCAATTATAGGATTGGGTGTAAATCTGTGGGTATATTTCTTCTAGCAAGATATGTTATATAGGAGGTTATTGAAGTTAGGTATGCGAGAATGTACCACTGAATAGTATAACTCAACAAGTGGTATAAATAAATATTATGATAGAAGTGATATAAATAGTATGGTAAAATATGTGGGGGCGAATAGGTAGGTTACGGCATAAGCAAGATAAGCCGTGTAGTTAACCCTCCTACCTTAGGAGGCGTGGTATAGAGGGGGGGGGAGAGAGAGGGGGGGAGGAGGTGGTAAATTAACTAATGGACTTATTGACACTTAGGCACTGCTTCCAACAAATATATACTGATTTGGAGCATAAATATGACTCTTATGTGCAACCTGGACTCTGGCCTATAGGAGATGAGAACATATAAACTGACATGCAATAATATAAGTCTCGAAGTGCTGGTTATCTGAGCAGTATTCTAAACAAGGACTAGCCTCATGTTGTGTATGAAAGCCTACCAGCTTCTAAAATATGAATAGGGATTCTAGGAGGAAATGAAGATTGCCAATGGGCAAGGGCCCTTTGCCCATCGGCAGTAGGTGTAGGACTACTTAATCCCATTCAGGCACTATGTATAAGCAGTAGGCATATAAGTTACTTAGCCCTAAGCATGCAATTATTATTCGCATTTGGTAAGACTCTAATTAAATGGTATCCTATAGGAAGAGTGTGATAGAGAGGTGATGCAACTGTTGGTGTGTGCCCCCATCTTAGCATCATGTCAAATACTATGGTTAGGCTTTACGCGTTAGTTACAGAGCTGCTGGGATTTCTACCAATATCTATGCATCTATTTCTTTAAACTATTAAGGTACTTTGCGGTCTCGAGTGAACAGTACAAAGAAGTTGTGCTTCAGTGGGGGATTCAATATGCCAGGGTGCAAGCAATGTACAAGATTAAGAAATGCAAGGCTTGATAACGCTATACTAAGGGAAACAGCCATGTGTGGTTACAGGCAGCATACTGGTAGACATATTGTCACATCACAATGATCAGATATGGTTATGTGTACAAGCTAGGGTAACAAGCCTATGGGAGTATTTTATACATCAAACTAAAGAACTTCACTTTTGCAAAGTGAGAGAGGAGTGAATAAGTTGTATCTGAACTACATCTTTAAACCAACAGAAAGGCCAGGACCATTGGTATTAAGCAGAACAAGATATGTTGAATGATCAAAGATCCAGCCTCTATCCCTCTAACAAGGCATACTGTAGCTAAAACTCATTTTAGTAGATATACATAACAGCTGGTTAATAATGGTATAACAGGTCAATAACTATCAGGTAGTATAAATAGGTGTAAAATTCTAACTTTAAGATCCCGGTAGGTATTAGGTCTTGGAAAAGACGGCATAAATAAATACACACTAGAAAACAGCAAAATGAATATAATAGCAAGCTGGTTTTTCATTAACACATATATAGCCTTTGCAAGTGCCTGGAACTGTTTATTCATAATGATTGAGAGGAAAACATGTTCATTAGTAGCCACCACAGGGAACATCAGGTTGAAGTAACAATGTCCGGTGTGCTGCATAACTTCCCAGGGTGCTAAGCCCACTAGTAGGGTTTATCCTACTTCATAATAGGACAAGCTCACAACAAAGCCAATTGGGATATGAAAGATACGATTTGAGTAGCTACCGGTACTCATGTGGAGCTGGGTTCGTGTCTGCAGGGTACATCTCTATCAAACAGTCCCATCAGATAGAGGGAGTTAAATGTTCAGATTTAGAGAGGTCATCATGTGCTATCAGTACAAAAAGAGTTTGTCTTTATTAAAAGCCAGTCCGTTCTACATTATAGGAGGCAGCGTTTCTTTATTCACTGTGGCCAGAAGTGTTTCATCTGTCAGGGGCCCTGTAATAATGGCCGGATTAACCGATGCCTTTTCTAAGGCTAGGGGAAACATGCTGCGTACGTAGTGGGGGTCGCGACCGGGACCACCAGCCGGGCATACTAGTTAAGTTCTGAGGGACCCCACATAACATTGGCCCATAAGCTGAGAGCCCCTCTAGGTTAGGATCACCTGTGCGCAATAAGCTTAGTACCTCATAGGGGCTCCGGTAGGTTACACGCAGCTCGAAAGCTACATGCAACTCTTGTAGCGGGATCCGTCCTCCAGTGCTCGGAGATACAGCCGCCAAAGATGCCTCTCCTAGATCTTGGTAGAACGCCCTCGAGTGAGAGCCCGAAAGTTCCGCTGCAGTTTCCGGTGTGAGGTTAGCGCCTTGCTTGTCTGTGCCGTCCGTGCTATGTTGCAGTGAAGAATGCTCCCATGGAGCACTCCAAGATGGCGGCTTTCCTCAGTTGTTGTTCCTGAGCGCCTCTCTTTACAAGTAGTCAAAGCTCTCGATATGGCAGTAAGGGTAGCGGAGGGCTGGAACGCCTCAGCTACAGTATTTAAGAGAGCTTTGTTGTGACGCTCCAGCAGTTCCACAATCTGAGAGAGAAGGAGCGCTGCCATACTTTCTCAATATAGTGTGCTATAGAAAATTAGAAACAGGGTCTACAAAGTTATTTAGAGCTGTCTGGGTCTTCAGGGCAATAGGAGGATAACTCTCCCCATAAATCCGCAAGGTTGGGTGAAAATGTGCATAGAATCTTTTACAAAATAAAAGATTTTTTTAGGAGCTCCCAAAAAGTGCTACTTGTCTCGATGATAGTTGGCTCCGCCCCCGCCCCCCTCTCCCCCTCTTTTGCTCTCTCTCTCCCATCGCTTTTGCTCACTCTCACCCCTCTTTTGCTCTCTCTCCCCTATCTTTTGCTCTCTCTCCCCTATCTTTTGCTCTCTCTCCCCATTCTTTTGCTCCCTCTCCCCCCTCTTTTGCTCTCTCTTCCCCCTCTTTTGCTCTCTCTTCCCCCTCTTTTGCTCTCTCTCCCCCTCTTTTTTTCTCTCTCTCCCTTCTCTTTTGCTCACTCTCTCCTCTCTTTTGCTCTCTCCCCCTCTTTTGCTCTCTCTCCCATCGCTTTTGCTCACCCTTCTTTTGCTCTCTCTCCCTCTCTTTTGCTCTCTCCCCCATCTTTTGCTCTCTCTTCTCCCTCTTTTGCTCTCTTCCCCCTCTTTTGCTCTCTCTCTCCCCTCTTGCTCTCTCCCGCCTCTTTCGCTCTCTCCCCCTCTTTCGCTCTCTCCCCCCTCTTTTTTTTGCTCTCTCTCCCCCTCTACCCCCCTCTTTTAATCTCTCTCCCCCTCTATCCTACCTCTTTTGCTCTCTCCCCTCTCTTTTGCTCTCTATCCCCTGTCTTTTGATCTCTCTCCCCCCTCTTCTGCTCTCTCTCTCCTTTTGCTCTCTCCTCCTCTTGTTTGCTCTCTCCTCCCTTTCTGCTCTCTCTCCCCCCCACTCTTTTGCTCTCTCCTGCCTCTCTTTTGCTCTCTCTACCCTCTCTTTTGTTCTCTCTCCCCTCTCTTTTGCTCTCTCTCTCCCTCTTTTGCCCTCTCTACCCCTCTTTTGCTCTCTCTCTCCATCTTTTGCCTTCTCTCCCCCTCATTTGCTTTCTGTCCTCTCCCCCCTCTATTGCTCTCTCTCTCCCTCGTTTGCCCTTTCTCCCTCTCTTTTACTCTCTCTCCTCTCCCCCTCTTTTGCTCTCTCTCTCTCTCCTTTTTTGCCCTCTCTCCCTCGCTTTTGCTCTCTCTCCTCTCCCCCTCTTTTGCCCTCTCTCCCCCTTTTTTGCTCTCTCTCCTCACCCCCCTTTTTTGCTCTCCCCCTCTCTTTTGCTCTCTATCCTCCCTCTCTTTTCCTCTTTCTCCTTCCTCTTTGTCGCTATCTCTTGGCCATGCCCACTCTCACCTGACCACGCCCCCATCACGGGTGCTCTGCAGACCACGCCCCCTTCATGTGCACACCAGGCTTCGCCCCTTGTCATGCCCCTTCACAGCTCTCCTGCCTGGCCACGCCCCCCACTGCAGCGTTCATCATCTCTGCTGCTCAAGGCCAGGTATGTTTATCCTTGCGCAGTCTCTACTGTGCCTAACTGCATCTGACAAACATACCTGGCCTTTTATTATATAGGCTACCCTTTGCCCATTGTTCATAACCTTGCATCTATATTCCAATTTGTTTAAGGGCTTACAGAATGAGGCATCTCTATTAAAGGGACATGAAACCCAAATTATTTCTCTTATGATTCAGACAAAAAATACAATTTTAAACAACTTTGTAATTTACTTCTATTATCTAATTTGTTTCATTTTCTTGGTATCATTTGTTGAATGCACTAATGGTTTCTAACTGAACTCATGGGTGAGCCAGTCACGGTTACTTCCAAACACCCCTTAGAGCAGCAAACAATAGTATTTATTACATTGCTGCGAATCAATCCTCCATGGTTAAATATCTATCCTAGTATTATGAAAAAGGATCTAAAAGTAAGCCCTGGAATACTTTAATTTTTTCTAGATGATAGAAGGTATTAAAGGGACAGACTACACCAGAATTGTTATTGTTTTAAAAGATAGATAATCCCTTTATTACCCACTCCATAGTTTTGCATAACCAACACAGTTATATAAATTCACTTTTTACCTCTGTGATTATCTTGTATCTAAGCCTCAGCAAACTGCTCCCTTATTTCAGTTCTTTTGACAGACTTGCATTTTAGTCAATCAGTGCTGGCTCCTAGGAACTCCATGTGCGTGAGCACAGTGTTATCTATATGACACACATGAACTTACACCCTCTAGTTGTGAAAAAATGTCAAAATGCCCTGAGAGAAGAGGCGCCCTTCAAGGGCTTAGAAATAAACATATAAACCTCCTAGGTTTAGCTTTAAACTAAGAATACCAAGAGAACAAAGCAAAATTGGAAATAAAAGTAAATTGGAAAATTGTTTAAAATTGCATGTCCTATCTGAATCATGAAAGTGTATTTTGGACTAGACTGTCCCTTTAACCCCTTAATGACCACAGCACTTTTCCATTTTCTGTCCGTTTGGGACCAAGGCTATTTTTACATTTCTGCGGTGTTTGTATTTAGCTGTAATTTTCCTCTTACTCATTTACTGTACCCACACATATTATATACCGTTTTTCTCGCCATTAAATGGACTTTCTAAAGATACCATTATTTTCATCATATCTTATAATTTACTATAAAAAAAATTATAAAATATGAGGAAAAAATTGAAAAAAACTCACTTTTTCTAACTTTGACCCCCAAAATCTGTTACACATCTACAACCACCAAAAAACACCCATGCTAAATAGTTTCTAAATTTTGTCCTGAGTTTAGAAATACCCAATGTTTACATGTTCTTTGCTTTTTTTGTAAGTTATAGGGCCATAAATACAAGTAGCACTTTGCTATTTCCAAACCATTATTTTTCAAAATTAGCGCTAGTTACATTAGAACACTGATATCTTTCAGGAATCTCTGAATATCCATTGACATGTGTATATTTTTTTTTAGTAGACATCCCCAAGTATTCATCTAGGCCCATTTTGGTATATTTCATGCCACCATTTCACCGCCAAATGCGATTAAGTACAAAAAATCGTTCACTTTTTTTACTAATTTTTTCACAAACTTTTGGTTTCTCACTGAAATTATTTACAAACAGCTTGTGCAATTATGGCTTAATTGGTTGTAAATTCTTCTCTGGGATCCCCTTTGTTCAGAAATAGCAGACATATATGGCTTTGGCATTGCTTTTTAGTAATTAGAAGGCTGCTAAATGCCACTGCGCACTACACGTGTATTATGCCCAGCAGTGAAGGGGTTAATTATGGAGCCTGTAGGGAGCTTTTAGGTATAATTTTAGCTTTAGTGTAGTGTAGTAGACAACCCCAAGTATTGATCTAGGCCAATTTTGGTATATTTCATGCCACCATTTCACCGCCAAATGCGATCAAATGAAAAAAACGTAAAATTTTTCACAATTTTAGGTTTCTCACTGAAATCATTTACAAACAGCTTGTACAATTATGGCACAAATGGTTGTAAATGCTTCTCTGGGATCCCCTTTGTTCAGAAATAGCAGACATATATGGCTTTGGCGTTGCTTTTTGGTAATTAGAAGGCTGCCAAATGCTGCTGCATTTCACACGTGTATTATGGCTAGCAGTGAAGGGGTTAATTATGTAGCTTGTAGGGAGCTTGCAAGGTTAATTTTAGCTTTAGTGTAGAGCTCAGCCTCCCACCTGAAACATGAGACCCCCTGATCCCTCCCAAACAGCTCACTTCCCTCCCCAACCCCAATATTGTCCCCACCATCTTAAGTACTGGCAGAAACTCTGCCAGTACTAAAATAAAAGCTATATTTGGGCTTTTTTTGTGTGTTTTTTTTAGCATATTTACATATGCTGCTGTGTAGGATCCCCCCTTAGCCCCCAACCTCACTGATCCCCCACTAAACAGCTCTCTAACCCTCCCCCTCTGCCTTAATGGGCGCCATCTTGGGTACTGGCAGCTGTCTGCCAGTACCCAGTTTAGTAAAAAATTTGCCTTTTTTTTTAAAAAAATTCCCTTTTCTGTAGTGTAGCTTCCCCGATCCCCAAGACCAACCCCCCACCCCTTCCAGATCCCTTAGCTGTTACTTTAAAATTTTCAAAACTTTTTTTTTTGTTGAGTTTTAAAGATTTATTTTTCTGCAGTGTAGCGGTTCCCTCCCGCTCCCGCCCCGTGCACGCGCCCCCGCCGCCCCCCGTGCACGCGCGCGCTCCCAACTGACCCGCCCTCGATCCCGCCCCCCTTCCCTCTACTCGGCACATCGATGGCCGCCCACCCGCCTCCCAGGCTTGCTCCCACCCACCAACGATACCGGCCACCGATGTCCGGTGCAGAGAGGGCCACAGAGTGGCTCTCTCTGCATCGGATGGCCATGGGGGGTTATTGCAGGATGCCTCCATATCGAGGCATCACTGCAATAACCGGAAAGCAGCTGGAAGCGAGCAGGATCGCTTCCAGCTGCTTTCCAGACCAAGGACGTACGCCACACGTCCTCGGTCATTAACTGTCTTTTTTTTTGAGGACGTGTGGCGTACGTCCTTGGTCATTAAGGGGTTAACGAGTCAGCTTACATTTATACCATACCTACTGCCGACCCAATTAGTAAACTTTATACCTCTGCGGCTCAAAATCTCAATTTTAAGAGAAACCCTTTTGCTATTGAGTAATAATAATGTTCCTATCTCATTAATCCCCAGGACTCCCCCCATATTATAGTTTTCTGTTTTTTTTTCTGATTAACCCAGAGACTTTTAGCATGCTATCCCTCAAAATTACCAAATCAAAAATAATTACAATTAACCAATTTTCCATTTAACTTGTTGTATACTAAAATGGGTTCCTAATTTTAGAGCCTTTTGGTTGACTACATTATTTACTTATATGACTTGAATCCTAAGAGATGTCTACTAGAAAAAAATATAGCCATATGCTTTAAGTGCTTTTACGCTGATTATTTATATATTGACATATTTATTGGCATATATACTATTCAGTCTGTAGCTTATTCATATTCTCAAGCAATAAGTATGTTTATATGCATTTTCCTATACCTTGAAATGCTATAGTGTTTTGCTCATTCTCATATGTTGTACTATTTAAAAAACGTGTACTCTTTGTTTAAAACATATATATATATATATATATATATATATATATATATATATATATATATATACAGGGAGTGCAGAATTATTAGGCAAGTTGTATTTTTGAGGATTAATTTTATTATTGAACAACAACCATGTTCTCAATGAACCCAAAAAACTCATTAATATCAAAGCTGAATATTTTTGGAAGTAGTTTTTAGTTTGTTTTTAGTTTTAGCTATTTTAGGGGGATATCTGTGTGTGCAGGTGACTATTACTGTGCAGAATTATTAGGCAACTTAACAAAAAACAAATATATACCCATTTCAATTATTTATTTTTACCAGTGAAACCAATATAACATCTCAACATTCACAAATATACATTTCTGACATTCAAAAACAAAACAAAAACAAATCAGTGACCAATATAGCCACCTTTCTTTGCAAGGACACTCAAAAGCCTGCCATCCATGGATTCTGTCAGTGTTTTGATCTGTTCACCATCAACATTGCGTGCAGCAGCAACCACAGCCTCCCAGACACTGTTCAGAGAGGTGTACTGTTTTCCCTCCTTGTAAATCTCACATTTGATGATGGACCACAGGTTCTCAATGGGGTTCAGATCAGGTGAACAAGGAGGCCATGTCATTAGATTTACTTCCTTTATACCATTTCTTGCCAGCCACGCTGTGGAGTACTTGGACGCGTGTGATGGAGCATTGTCCTGCATGAAAATCATGTTTTTCTTGAAGGATGCAGACTTCTTCCTGTACCACTGCTTGAAGAAGGTGTCTTCCAGAAACTGGCAGTAGGACTGGAAGTTGAGCTTGACTCCATCCTCAACCCGAAAAGGCCCCACAAGCTCATCTTTGATGATACCAGCCCAAACCAGTACTCACCTCCACCTTGCTGGCGTCTGAGTCGGACTGGAGCTCTCTGCCCTTTACCAATCCAGCCACGGGCCCATCCAT
The DNA here is from genome assembly GCF_027579735.1 of Bombina bombina. Classification (NCBI taxonomy): domain Eukaryota; kingdom Metazoa; phylum Chordata; class Amphibia; order Anura; family Bombinatoridae; genus Bombina; species Bombina bombina. The sequence continues at coordinate 809,841,329 of NC_069499.1, forward strand.
CTGGCCCATCAAGACTCACTCTCATTTCATCAGTCCATAAAACCTTAGAAAAATCAGTCTTGAGATATTTCTTGGCCCAGTCTTGACGTTTCAACTTGTGTCTTGTTCAGTGGTGGTCGTCTTTCAGCCTTTCTTACCTTGGCCATGTCTCTGAGTATTGCACACCTTGTGCTTTTGGGCACTCCAGTGATGTTGCAGCTCTGAAATATGGACAAACTGGTGGCAAGTGGCATCTTGGCAGCTGCACGCTTGACTTTTCTCAGTTCATGGGCAGTTATTTTGCGCCTTGGTTTTTCCACACGCTTCTTGCGACCCTGTTGACTATTTTGAATGAAACGCTTGATTGTTCGATGATCACGCTTCAGAAGCTTTGCATTTTTAAGAGTGCTGCATCCCTCTGCAAGATATCTCACTATTTTTGACTTTTCTGAGCCTGTCAAGTCCTTCTTTTGACCCATTTTGCCAAAGGAAAGGAAGTTGCCTAATAATTATGCACACCTGATATAGGGTGTTGATGTCATTAGACCACACCCCTTCTCATTACAGAGATGCACATCACCTAATATGCTTAATTGGTAGTAGGCTTTTGAGCCTATACAGCTTGGAGTAAGACAACATGCATAAAGAGGATGATGTGGTCAAAATACTCATTTGCCTAATAATTCTGCACTCCCTGTATGTATATATATATATATATATATATATATATATACTGTATAATAAAATAATTTGTAAACTATTCTTTATGTTGTACTATTTGAAAAATCCAATAAAATCTATTATTATTAAGTCCAAAAAAAAAAAAAAGAATATAAAACTGATGAATTTTAAAGTGATTGGAATTAGTAGGAACCCATTAGGAGGCAATCTACATATACATAGACAGAAGAGAGGAAGAGACCTCTCCAAAGACTGCACATATAGCACTCTAAGCCTGGACTAGTAGTGGAGAAAATTGAGAAATTAAAATATAACTTTTACTTAGTATATTTAAAATAAAACACTCATTAAAAACAACCAAAGAATTGGGGGCCTTTCCTTAATCTTCAGTAAGCCTTTGATGTGTCAAAAGTATTAAGAAGGAAATTGTATAGGTAGGTAACTATACTAATGCCCACTATTAGCAAATTAAATAGTTAGTAGGGAGGATCAATGTTACAATATCAGGTACAGTATGTATGATAGTGATATGGGGTATTAATATACTATGGGAGTCATCAAATATAGTGTTATAATGCCACTTGATGTCAAACCTTTATAGGAATAAATGTTTAGATAAGCACGTTTGTTTTGTTATTTGTTTTATTCTGAGTGTTATCCTCAGTTCACAATTGGAGATCTCAGTTTCAATATTCTGTTTGTGATTGGGTTATGTTAATCTGTCACACTGATGATACTCAGAAAATATAGGGAAAGTGATATTTATAATTGTGTGATATCACTTTATTTATACACATAACAACACATTCATATTATGATTAATTTAGTCCTGGGTGATATGATTGTAGAACATTCAATTTGGAATTGTATAATATCACTTCCTTTCTACATATGATATCAAATTTCATTAGTATCTGGGTGGATACTATATAGTATGGATTCCCACGTATTCAAATTTACTTTCAAACTCTTGTGAGTGTTTGGTATCCTTTTATAAATGTAGTGTCACTTTAATACTGTACTTAGATTGATACTAGGTCATGTAGGTTACAAAGCATGCCACTTGCATATACTACCTATGTCTGTTTATTAATGATACTTGCAAACGTGTGATGTCACTTATTATGTATATGTACCATCACATTTAATTCTGATAATATTTGCTGTGTGTACCAAGTAGGAATATATTTACTTAAATAAATGAAATGAATTATTCATATCAAATGAAATAAATATTTGATATATTAAACACACTCACTAAGTGCAACAATAGGAGACAAGTATTGTGTGAATTTATTAATAGAAAACTAACAAGTGGGTTGTAATACTAGATCTGGACATGCCAGTATAAATATACTAGTGCAGTGAGTTTAGTCAGTTCAAATGACTATACCGGAGTATATCCGGTCTGTGTTTGTAGCCCCCAAAAATATGCCACCTCACTACAGCCGCTTGTATTATTTCTATGCAGTGTTCAGTATAATTTTCTGTCCTATTAGCATTTTCTAGCGGTGGTCACAGATTCATTTATGATGACTATAAAAGTTAGCAACACGCTAGCGATTCCAATAATTATTTGTACCGGTTGGTCAATAAGACTTGGTATCTAGTACAGGTAGCCCTCAGTTTACGCTGGGGTTAGGTTCCAGAAGGAATGGTTGTAAATTTAAACCGTTGTAAATTGAAACCCAGTTTATAATGTAAGTCAATGGGAAGTGAGGGAGATAGGTTCCAGGCCCCTCTCAAAATTGTCATAAGTAACACCTAATACATTATTTTTAAAGCTTTGAAATGAAGACTTTAAATGCTAAACAGCATTATAAACCTAATAAAATAATCACACAACACAGACTTCACTTGCATTTTTCTGCAAACAGTTCTTTCTATGCATTCCAATCTGGACTGATTTATAGACAGGGAGATCTTGTTCCTTTGAAATCTGCTTGATAGCTCAGGTCTAGTTAAAACTGATTAATTTCAGCTTGCTTGGCTTTGCTGCAACACAAGCGGACAGCTCCATTAACTGGCTATTTTAATAAATGCACTGCTTCTCAATGCTTTTCAATAGCAGTCACATGACGGGAAAAAAAGGTTGTTATTCTGAAACGGTGTAAATTGAACCGTTGTAAAACGAGGGCCACCTGTATTCCCCCCTAAAGAGATTCGTAATTAATATACAGCTCTAACATAGCTGATTTTCAACAGCGTTACTTGCTAATGGTGTGCGGCATTCTGTTTTGTATCAATTAGCGATAGCTTGGTAAATAACAGTATAAAGCGGTTCGAAATTATTCTAGATATCACTAAAGTTTTTTAAGGTCTATAGCCTCCTATACTGGCCAACAATTCTAAGGTGAAGTTTAAAAAAAATCTATAGAGCTCCCCTAAGCTCTACAACCCCCTGACCGGTTTCGCCCGTATCGGGCTTTTTCAAAGGCGGCGAGCCGCCGGAAGTTAGAGAATATAAGCGGGTTGAGGACCCGGTCCCAAACATATCTCCTGTTTGATTCGGTAGTCTAAATGTCTATCTGTTGGTTTCCACCAACCATTAAATTTCTTTTTTGGCAATAGCTGACTGAGTTAGACGATCACAAGTGTAAGGTCCGGATGTGCCTTGGGCAGATATTAACTGCAACTTATTAGAGGAGAATAAAGGGAAACAAAGTTTCCATCTGGAAATATTAAGTTACTTATAATAGTGTGAATCTTCACCATAATAGTTGTTTGGTCCTATTCATTTAATATATCATGTTCCACATATATTGATGAATTTCTTGTATAGGTTTTTTAAAAATGTGGTAATGAATTGTATGCCAAATGTTTTATGAAAGAGTAATAGAGCAAATAGAAACATAAATTGAGAACAATTTTTATTTATTTTTACTTTTATTATAGGGATATTCTTCACTCAGATTCTTTTACTCGGTTTTGATGTTTCTTTTTATTGAAGTGATTTGCAGAGTGGTATAATAATACAAAATAAGTAAAAAGCATAATTTAAAGTATCATATTTGTTCAAATTTGCTTTTTCTATTTTATTTTGTGTAATTTGGTTATATGTGTCCATTCATTTGAGTTTAAGATACTTTTTTGTATTATTGTTATACTTGATTTAACGAAAAAAATAAATATTTTTGGGAGATACTTTAGGGTATATGTTAGTGCTGATTCTATTCAATAACATTTGATGTGAAGAAATATATACATTGATGTTGGCATGTCAAATATGTTTGGTGATTGAGATTCTCTATATTAATAAAGTGTCTGTGTTGCTTCTACTTATATGTGTTTTAACTAAAACACCCAGTGTTCTCAACTAAATTAAATTCTAACAAAAGAAAGTCGAATATGATGATGTGGTGAGAAATTTTGTTTTAATTGCTATACCTGAAAGTGCTCTTCTGGTTGAAATAATGAAAAAAGAATATAAATAAAATTATTAAAAATTATTAAAATGGAATCTAACTGTGTCATGTTCCTGTGGAATATTGTGTATGAGTTGAGTGTAAGTGACTGAGATAAGAGTGTGTGCTTCCGTGTAAGGGATATCATGGTGGTGGGTGCATATAGGTGTATGTGATAAAAACAAGTGACTTACAGTAAAAGAAGTACTGTATATAAAGTACAGTAAGCGAATATTGCATATTTATATGCGTGCTCATTTCTCAACTATGAGTTTTTAATAACATAAAATATTAAAAATATATGTGATCAAATTACATTTAAGTTGTTAGTTACAACACATAGGCCTAGATTTAGAGTTTGGCATTAGCCGTGAAAACCAGCGTTAGAGGCTCCTAACGCTGGTTTTAGGCTACCGCCGGTATTTGGAGTCACTCAAAATAGGGTCTAACGCTCACTTTCTAGCCGCAACTTTTCCATACCGCAGATCCCCTTACGTAAATTGCGTATCCTATCTTTTCAATGGGATTTTTCTAACTCCGGTATTTAGAGTCGTTTCTGAAGTGAGCGTTAGACATCTAACGACAAAACTCCAGCCGCAGGAAAAAAGTCAGTAGTTAAGAGCTTTCTGGGCTAATGCCGGTTTCTAAAGCTCTTAACTACTGTACTCTAAAGTACACTAACACCCATAAACTACCTATGTACCCCTAAACCGAGGTCCCCCCACATCGCCGACACTCGAAAGAAAATTTTTAACCCCTAATCTGCCGACTGCCACCTACGTTATCCTTATGTACCCCTAATCTGCTAACACCGCCGACCCCTGTATTATATTTATTAACCCCTAATCTGCCCCCCTCAACGTCGCCTCCACCTGCCTACACTTATAAACCCCTAATCTGCCGACCGCAAAGCGCCGCCACCTACGTTATCCTTATGTACCCCTAATCTGCTGCCCCTAACACCGCCGACCCCTATATTATATTTATTAACCCCTAATCTGCCCCCCACAACGTCGCCTCCACCTGCCTACACTTATTAACCCCTAATCTGCCGACCAGACCTGAGCGCTACTATAATAAAGTTATTAACCCCTAATCCGCCTCACTAACCCTATCATAAATAGTATTAACCCCTAATCTGCCCTCCCTAACATCGCAGACACCTAACTTCAATTATTAACCCCTAATCTGCCGACCAAATCTCGCCGCTATTCTAATAAATGTATTAACCCCTAAAGCTAAGTCTAACCCTAATACTAACACCCCCCTAAATTAAATATAATTTAAATCTAACGAAATTAATTAACTCTTATTAAATAAATTATTCCTATTTAAAGCTAAATACTTACCTGTAAAATAAATCCTAATATAGCTACAATATAAATTATAATTATATTATAGCTATTTTAGGATTTATATTTATTTTACAGGTAACTTTGTATTTATTTTAACCAGGTACAATAGCTATTAAATAGTTAAGAACTATTTAATAGCTAAAATAGTTAAAATAATTACAAATTTACCTGTAAAAGAAATCCTAACCTAAGTTACAAATAAACCTAACACTAGACTATCAATAAATTAATTAAATAAACTACCTACAATTACCTACAATTAACCTAACACTACACTATCAATAAATTAATTAAATACAATTGCTACAAAGAAATAAAATTAAATAAACTAGCTAAAGTACAAAAAATAAAAAAGAACTAAGTTACAAAAAAATATTTACAAACATAAGAAAAATATTACAACAATTTTAAACTAATTACACCTACTCTAAGCCCCCTAATAAAATAACAAAGCCCCCCAAAATAAAAAAATGCCCTACCCTATTCTAAATTACTAAAGTTCAAAGCTCTTTTTCCTTACCAGCCCTGAACAGGGCCCTTTGCGGGGCATGCACCAAGAAATTCAGCTCTTTTGCCTGTAAAAAAAAACATACAATACCCAAGCCCCCCAACATTAAAACCCACCACCCACATACCCCTAATCTAACCCAAACCCCCCTTAAATAAACCTAACACTAAGCCCCTGAAGATCATCCTACCTTGTCTTCACCATACCAGGTTCACCGATCGGTCCAGAAGAGCTCCTCCGATGTCCTGATCCAAGCCCAAGCGGGGGGCTGAAGAGGTCCATGATCCGGCTGAAGTCTTCATCCAAGCGGGCCAGAAGAGGTCTTCCATCCGATTGAAGTCTTCATCCAAGCGGCATCCATCCGGAGCGAAGCGGCAGCATCCTGAAGACCTCCACCGCGGAACATCCATCCTGGCCGACTACTGAACGACGAATGACGGTTCCTTTAAATGACGTCATCCAAGATGGCGTCCCTCGAATTCCGATTGGCTGATAGGATTCTATCAGCCAATCGGAATTAAGGTAGGAATGTTCTGATTGGCTGATGAAATCAGCCAATCAGAATCAAGTTCAATCCGATTGGCTGATCCGATCAGCAAATCAGATTGAGCTTGCATTCTATTGGCTGTTCCGATCAGCCAATAGAATGCAAGCTCAATCTGATTGGCTGATTGGATCAGCCAATCGGATTGAACTTGATTCTGATTGGCTGATTCCATCAGCCAATCGGAATTCGAGGGACGCCATCTTGGATGACGTCATTTAAAGGAACCGTCATTCGTCGTTCAGTCGTCGGCCAGGATGGATGTTCCGCTTGGATGAAGACTTCAGCCGGATCATGGACCTCTTCAGCCCCCCGCTTGGGCTTGGATCAGGACATCGGAGGAGCTCTTCTGGACCGATCGGTGAACCTGGTATGGTCAAGACAAGGTAGGATGATCTTCAGGGGCTTAGTGTTAGGTTTATTTAAGGGGGGTTTGGGTTAGATTAGGGGTATGTGGGTGGTGGGTTGTAATGTTGGGGGGCTTGGGTATTGTATGGTTTTTTTTTGCAGGCAAAAGAGCTGAATTTCTTGGAGCATGCCCCGCAAAGGGCCCTGTTCAGGGCTGGTAAGGTAAAAGAGCTTTGAACTTTAGTAATTTAGAATAGGGTAGGGCATTTTTTTTATTTTGGTGGGCTTTGTTATTTTATTAGGGGGCTTAGAGTAGGTGTAATTAGTTTAAAATTGTTCTAATATTTTTCTTATGTTTGTAAATATTTTTTTATTTTTTGTAACTTAGTTCTTTTTTATTTTTTGTACTTTAGCTAGTTTATTTAATTGTATTTCTTTGTAGCAATTGTATTTAATTAATTTATTGATAGTGTAGTGTTAGGTTAATTGTAGGTAATTGTAGGTAGTTTATTTAATTAATTTATTGATAGTCTAGTGTTAGGTTTATTTGTAACTTAGGTTAGGATTTCTTTTACAGGTAAATTTGTAATTATTTTAACTATTTTAGCTATTAAATAGTTCTTAACTATTTAATAGCTATTGTACCTGGTTAAAATAAATACAAAGTTACCTGTAAAATAAATATAAATCCTAAAATAGCTATAATATAATTATAATTTATATTGTAGCTATATTAGGATTTATTTTACAGGTAAGTATTTAGCTTTAAATTGGAATAATTTATTTAATAAGAGTTAATTAATTTCGTTAGATTTAAATTATATTTAACTTAGGGGGGTGTTAGTATTAGGGTTAGACTTAGCTTTAGGGGTTAATACATTTATTAGAATAGCGGCGAGATTCGGTCGGCAGATTAGGGGTTAATAATTGAAGTTAGGTGTCGGCGATGTTAGGGAGGGCAGATTAGGGGTTAATACTATTTATGATAGGGTTAGTGAGGCGGATTAGGGGTTAATAACTTTATTATAGTAGCGCTCAGGTCCGGTCGGCAGATTAGGGGTTAATAAGTGTAGGCAGGTGGAGGCGACATTGTGGGGGGCAGATTAGGGGTTAATAAATATAATATAGGGGTCGGTGGTGTTAGGGGCAGCAGATTAGTGGTAAATAGGTATAATGTAAGTAGCGGCGGTTTACGGAGCGGAAGATTAGGGGTTAATAATAATATGCAGGGGTCAGCGATAGTGGGGGCGGCAGATTAGGGGTTAATAAGTATAAGGTTAGGGGTGTTTAGACTCGGGGTACATGTTAGAGTGTTAAGTGCAGACGTAGGAAGGGTTACCGCATAGCAAACAATGGGGCTGCGTTAGGAGCTGAACACGGCTTTTTTGCAGGTGTTTGTTTTTTTTTCAGCTCAAACAGCCCCATTGTTTCCTATGGGGGAATCGTGCACGAGCACGTTTTTGAGGCTGGCCGCGTCCGTAAGCAACTCTGGTATCGAGAGTTGAAGCTGCGTTAAAAATGCTCTACGCTCCTTTTTTGGAGCCTAACGCAGCCTTTATGTGGACTCTCGATACCAGAGTTATTTTTATGGTGTGGCCAGAAAAAAGTCGGCGTTAGTTTTTCGGGTCGTTACCGACAAAACTCCAAATCTAGGCCATAGTGATTTAGGTGAAGTGTTTGTTACTAGGTAAATTTTTAGAAAAAGTTTTTTTTAAATTAATCCATATCGCTCTTAATTAACTGAGAGCTTGTGGTTTTACTGTTTGTATCACCACTGTTATTATTTACTCAAACTCATGTATCTCTTCCATATACTTATTTGTATTAGGGACATTTTTTGAATTGTTACTTCTAATCTATGTTTGAAGATGCACATAAAAATTATTATTTTCGTTCATCCCGTATGTAATCTACATATACATGTCTGTGTTCTTAGTCTGTCTAGGTAATTCCTATGTGATTTTAAGACACACTGAAAACTCAAGCAGTGGAATGTAGAGAAAAGTATAAACTTATTCAAGAAAGACAATAACCTATGGCACTATAAATGGCAATCTTCCTATTTTGTATTAAATTCTATATTAGTATAATATTCTATATTGATGTAATATTATGGGAGTGGTGGTTTGCATAAAAAAAAAAGTTTATATTTGAAAAAATAGAAAAATTCACAAAAGGATGTATATATATATATATATATATATATATATATATATATATATATATATATATATATATATATATATATATATACGTATAAAAAAATAAATGTGTGTGTGTACATAGTTATATGTATTTATATGTCCATTTATGTATTTGCAGACATTTATACACATTTAAACACATACATACATTTGTAGACACATTTAGACCTATATATAAGTGCATTGAGGCCCTTTGCACTCAAGTAAATAAAAACATGCTAAAGCATATGTAATGCAATTTTCATATTTAATAAAATGTAACTATTTACTGCATTTACAGTAAATATTTCACTTTCCAATATTCTTCACATAGCAAAATATGTTCTATGCATTATAAATAAATATTTATATATATATATATATATATATATATATATATATATATATATATATATATACAGTATATATGTATGTATATATATATATATATATATATATATATATATACCTATACACACACACATATATTTATATATATATATATATATACATACATACACATACATATGTATAGATATAGATATATAACCAAAAAATGAAACTCAGCACACCTCAATTTAGCAAAAGTGTAAATGTAATTTATTACAAGGTATCTAATTACAATACTATAATATGAATCCACAACTTTCAGTCCATCCACACATGCAAACTACTTTCATTCATAAAATAATAAGATTCAACCCAGGCGTCCCTGGAAGAATCAACCAAGGCTCTCAGAAAAACCGCTATTAATGTCTTAGAAAGTTCATGTAGATGAAACGGTGCACAGTCCCTTGGACATGTAAAACTTTCACAGTGGTTTTGAATTTAAAATCTTAGATGCAATTTTTCAGATATGGTTGCTGTAAGGAGATTCTTTTTCGATTATAAATTTATCTTCTTATACATGAAATTTGAATAACATTTTGAGCTCTGTAATTATTCCCTTATTCAGCATACACCTTTTTATGATGAGTATAGGCACATTTATGGGTTAGTGCAAAACAGAACAAAAAGCCGTTAGTTCATCCAGCATATGTATTCAACTATATGTTAATACTCTATATACTCCAAGGCTCTTTCCAAGTTCCCCTCTTTAAACCACACTTGCGGTTGGGTAGTGTTCAGCCCGGGTATCGGTACGTAAGTATTCTAACAGTTCATGTTGTAACATATGCATAAAGTTTCTGACCCTTTCCAGGTATTAGGGTGTTAATAGATTAAAGCGTCTCTAATGTGATGGAAGCCGTGTGTTAAATCAGCAGGTGTATTACCAATCATCTGTATTGCGCCTGTGTTAGTATAGAAGCTGGCCAGTTAGAACATGCATGTTAATTAGCTTTATAATACTTGCGATTTCACATCCTTTTGGATAACTGGAGATGCCCCCGACTTTTATCCACTCATGCGGACGGGAGAACAAACACTTGTTTCGGTCTTGTGTCTTTATGAAACCACGGCTCTTTTCTGTAATCTTTTTGCATCAAAGTCCTTGTATCGACAAGCGGTTCAGTGAGCAGCCTTACACTCCGACGCGCGTTTCGGGACTCCGCCCTTTCTCAAGGAGAGGTTACTCCTTGAGAAAGGGCGGAGTCCCGAAACGCGCGTCGGAGTGTAAGGCTGCTCACTGAACCGCTTGTCGATACAAGGACTTTGATGCAAAAAGATTACAGAAAAGAGCCGTGGTTTCATAAAGACACAAGACCGAAACAAGTGTTTGTTCTCCCGTCCGCATGAGTGGATAAAAGTCGGGGGCATCTCCAGTTATCCAAAAGGATGTGAAATCGCAAGTATTATAAAGCTAATTAACATGCATGTTCTAACTGGCCAGCTTCTATACTAACACAGGCGCAATACAGATGATTGGTAATACACCTGCTGATTTAACACACGGCTTCCATCACATTAGAGACGCTTTAATCTATTAACACCCTAATACCTGGAAAGGGTCAGAAACTTTATGCATATGTTACAACATGAACTGTTAGAATACTTACGTACCGATACCCGGGCTGAACACTACCCAACCGCAAGTGTGGTTTAAAGAGGGGAACTTGGAAAGAGCCTTGGAGTATATAGAGTATTAACATATAGTTGAATACATATGCTGGATGAACTAACGGCTTTTTGTTCTGTTTTGCACTAACCCATAAATGTGCCTATACTCATCATAAAAAGGTGTATGCTGAATAAGGGAATAATTACAGAGCTCAAAATGTTATTCAAATTTCATGTATAAGAAGATAAATTTATAATCGAAAAAGAATCTCCTTACAGCAACCATATCTGAAAAATTGCATCTAAGATTTTAAATTCAAAACCACTGTGAAAGTTTTACATGTCCAAGGGACTGTGCACCGTTTCATCTACATGAACTTTCTAAGACATTAATAGCGGTTTTTCTGAGAGCCTTGGTTGATTCTTCCAGGGACGCCTGGGTTGAATCTTATTATTTTATGAATGAAAGTAGTTTGCATGTGTGGATGGACTGAAAGTTGTGGATTCATATTATAGTATTGTAATTAGATACCTTGTAATAAATTACATTTACACTTTTGCTAAATTGAGGTGTGCTGAGTTTCATTTTTTGGTTATTTGTAGATGGTAAAATTGGAGGTTTTACTAAACTCTTGCACCCTAAAAATATATATAGAATTTTTTCTAATTTTTTCTGATAGTGGATAGAATGCTTTTGTGGTGCTGTGATTAACGATTTGTTTAATAGATATAGATATATATTTTACCAAAAAATCTGATATATGAAAATATCTATTTGAGGAACATTGGAATATGAAATATTAATATTTTCATGTTGGGTTAGCACACTTGAGAAAATGTGATTGTTTTTATGCGTGAGGACCGGCTGGAATACCAGCGCTGCTTAAGTCAGTGGTGAGCTGGTCGTACGTGCTTGTGCTCAATTTCCCCATAGACATCAATGGAGAGAGCCGGCTGAGAAAAAGTCTAACACCTGCAAAAAAGCAGCATAAAACTCCCATTGATTCCTATGGGGAAACACATTTTATGTTTACACCTAACACCCTAACATAAACCCAGAGTTTAAACACCCCTAATCTTACGCGTATTAACCCCTAATCTTCTGCTCCGGACATCGCCGCCACCTACATTTTATATATATATATATATATATATATACCATTAATCTGCTGCCCCCAACCTCGCCGCTTCCTACATTAAATTTATTAACCCCTAATCTGCCACCCCCTAATCTGCCGCCCCCAATGTCGCCGCCACTATATTAAATGTATTAACCCCTAAATCTAGGTCTAACCCTAACCCTAACACCCCCTAAGTTAAATACAATTTAAATAAATCTAAATAAAATACTATCATTAACTAAATTATTCCTATTTAAAACGAAATACTTACCTATAAAATAAACCCTAAGCTAGCTACAATATAACTAATAGTTACATTGAAGCTAGATTAGGGTTTATTTTTATAACGTTTGTATTTATTTTAACTAGGTAGAATAGTAAGTAAATAGTTATTCACTATTTAATAACTACACAAAAATAATGCAGCACCTGTCAGCCAGCCACTGTGGTTAAATGTATACTTTCACAGATTGACTTTCACAGATTGACCCCTGTATAAAACACTCTCTCCCGTCACTCCAACCCCTATAATATTTCCAAACACATGTACATAACAGTACATACGCTGATAAGAGGCTGCTGATCCTGGGGACCCACCTTATAATGTCCAGTGCTCAAGATCCTCTCCCAAAGAAACTCTGTGTTTCCACAACGGCATGGAGGGCGAGCAGCAGAGTGGATCCCTACAGCGCATCAGCGTGTACTCAGCCAGTCCGGAAGTGCGTGACATCACGATAGGGGCGGGTGAGCCAAAGAAGTAAGGAGAGTCCACGGCCTTGAAAAACCGGTAATCCGATGTGATGCAGGGGAGACTATAGCTGCTCAATTGAGGTCCGTGCCTTCATCATATCCAGATAGATCAGCAAATGAAGCAAACAGAGGCACCGGATATTTTTCAAATGCAAAGCGTCCTTTATTAAGGTATTAAAAGACAACTGGAGACAACGGGAAAAAGCAGAAAACCCTTAGGGCAAAGGTGGAGTAGTGGTTCCCCATATACCCTGATGCTGATGCAATTCGGCTGGTGCCGTAATCGTAGCTGAAGGGCTTAAGCTTGGTCTCTAATTTAAAAAAACAGATCACCTGTGATAGGTTAAAAACATTGTGCTACGTGGGTAAAACACACCTCCACCTGCAAATTTTGTAAGTGCCCATATTCTGGGTGTTAACACCTTAGTATCCAACATATAGGCCTAGATTTAGAGTTTGGCGGTAGCCGTCAAAACCAGTGTTAGAGGCTGCTAACGCTGGTTTTGGGCTACAGCCGGTATTTGGAGTCAGTAAGTAAAGGGTCTAACGCTCACTTTCCAGCCGCGACTTTTCCATACCGCAGATCCCCCTACGCCATTTGCGTATCCTATCTTTTCAATGGGATCTTTCTAACGCCGGTATTTAGAGTCTTGGCTGAAGTGAGCGTTAGAAATCTAACGACAAAACTCCAGCCGCAGAAAAAAGTCAGTAGTTAAGAGCTTTTTGGGCTAACGCCGGATCATAAAGCTCTTAACTACTGTGCTCTAAAGTACACTAACACCCATAAACTACCTATGTACCTCTAAACCGAGGCCCGCCCACATCGCCGCCACTCGATTAAAATTTTTAACCCCTAATCTGCCGACCACCACCTACAATATACTTATGTACCCTAATCTGCTTCCCCTAACACCGCCGACCCCTATATTATATTTATTAACCCCTAATCTGCCCCCCACAAAGTCGCCGCCAGCTACCTACAATAATTAACCCCTAATCTGCCGACCGCAAAGCGCCGCCACCTACGTTATCCTTATGTACCCCTAATCTGCTGCCCCTAACACCGCCGACCCCTATATTATATTTATTAACCCCTAATCTGCCCCCCACAACGTCGCCGCCAGCTACCTACAATAATTAACCCCTAATCTGCCGACCGCACCTCACCGCTACTATAATAAATGTATTAACCCCTAAAGCTAAGTCTAACCCTAACACTAACACCCCCCTAAGTTAAATATAATTTAAATCTAACGAAATAAATTAACTATTATTAAATAAATTATTCCTATTTTAAACTAAATACTTACCTGTAAAATAAACCCTAATATAGCTACAATATAACAAATAATTATATTGTAGCTATTTTAGGATTAATATTTATTTTACAGGCAACTTTGTATTTATTTTAACCAGGTACAATAGCTATTAAATAGTTAAGAACTATTTAATAGCTAAAATAGTTAAAATAATTACAAAATTACCTGTAAAATAAATCCTAACCTAAGTTACAATTAAGCCTAACACTACACTATCAATAAATTAATTAAATACAATACCTACAAATAACTACAATTAAATAAACTAACTAAAGTACAAAAAATAAAAAAGAACTAAGTTACAAAAAATAAAAAAATATTTACAAACATTAGAAAAATATTACAACAATTTTAAACTAATTACACCTACTCTAAGCCCCCTAATAAAATAACAAAGACCCCCAAAATAAAAAAATGCCCTAACCTTTTCTAAATTAAAAAAGTTCAAAGCTCTTTTACCTTACCAGCCCTGAAAAGGGCCATTTGCTGGGCATGCCCCAAATAATTCAGCTCTTTTGCCTGTAAAAAAAAACATACAATACCCCCCCAACATTACAACCCACCACCCACATACCCCTAATCTAACCCAAACCCCCTTAAATAAACCTAACACTAAGCCCCTGAAGATCTTCCTACCTTATCTTCACCATGCCAGGTTCACCGATCCGTCCTCCGAAGTCTTGATCCAAGCCTCCGAAATCTTCATCCAAGCCCAAGCGGGGGCTGGTGATCCATAATCCGGCTGAAGTCTTCTATCAAGCGGTGGCTGAAGAGGTCCAGAAGAGGCTCCAAAGTCTTCATCCTATCCGAGAAGAAGAGGAGATCTGGACCGGCAACCATCTTGATCCAAGCGGCATCTTCTATCTTCATCCGATGACGAACGGCTCCATCTTGAAGACCTCCGACGCGGATCCATCCTCTTCTTCCGACATCCAACTGAAGAATGAAGGTTCCTTTAAGGGACGTCATCCAAGATGGTGTCCCTCGAATTCCGATTGGCTGATAGGATTCTATCAGCCAATCGGAATTAATGTAGGAAAATTCTGATTGGCTGATGGAATCAGCCAATCAGATTCAAGTTCAATCTGATTGGCTGATTGGATCAGCCAATCAGATTGAGCTCGCATTCTATTGGCTGATCGGAACAGCCAATAGAATGCGAGCTCAATCTGAATGGCTGATTGGATCAGCCAATCGGATTGAACTTGAATCTGATTGGCTGATTCCATCAGCCAATCAGAATTTTCCTACCTTAATTCCGATTGGCTGATAGAATCCTATCAGCCAATCGGAATTCGAGGGACGCCATCTTGGATGACGTCCCTTAAAGGAACCTTCATTCTTCAGTTGGACGTCGGAAGAAGAGGATGGATCCGCGTCGGAGGTCTTCAAGATGGAGCCGTTCGTCATTGGATGAAGATAGAAGATGCCGCTTGGATCAAGATGGTTGCCTGTCCGGATCTCCTCTTCTTCCCGGATAGGATGAAGACTTTGGAGCCTCTTCTGGACCTCTTCAGCCGCCGCTTGATAGAAGACTTCAGCCGGATTATAGATCGCCAGCGCCCGCTTGGGCTTGGATGAAGATTTCGGAGGCTTGGATCAAGACTTCGGAGGACGGATCGGTGAACCTGGTATGGTGAAGATAAGGTAGGAAGATCTTCAGGGGCTTATTGTTAGGTTTATTTAAGGGGGGTTTGGGTTAGATTAGGGGTATGTGGGTGGTGGGTTGTAATGTTGGGGGGGGGGTATTGTATGTTTTTTTTTTACAGGCAAAAGAGCTGAATTATTTGGGGCAATCCCCGCAAATGGCCCTTTTCAGGGCTGGTAAGGTAAAATAGCTTTGAAATTTTAATTTAGAATAGGGTAGGGCATTTTTTTTTATTTTGGGGGTCATTGTTATTTTATTAGGGGGCTTAAAGTAGGTGTAATTAGTTTAAAATTGTTGTAATATTTTTCTAATGTTTGTAAATATTTTTTTATTTTTTGTAACTTAGTTCTTTTTTATTTTTTGTACTTTAGTTAGTTTATTTAATTGTATTTATTTGTAGGTATTGTATTTAATTAATTTATTGATAGTGTAGTATTAGGTTTAATTGTAACTTATGTTAGGATTTATTTTACAGGTAATTTTGTAATTATTTTAACTATTTTAGCTATTAAATAGTTCTTAACTATTTAATAGCTATTGTACCTGGTTAAAATAAATACAAAGTTGCCTGTAAAATAAATATTAATCCTAAAATAGCTACAATATAATTATTCGTTATATTGTAGCTATATTAGGGTTTATTTTACAGGTAAGTATTTAGCTTTAAATAGGAATAATTTATTTAATAATAGTTATTTTATTTTGTTAGATTTAAATTATATTTAACTTAGGGGGGTGTTAGTGTTAGGGTTAGACTTAGCTTTAGGGGTTAATCCATTTATTAGAGTAGCGGCGAGATCCAGTCGGCAGATTAGGGGTTAATAATTGAAGTTAGGTGTCAGCGATGTTAGGGAGGGCAGATTAGGGGTTAATACTATTTATTATAGGGTTATTGAGGCGGGGGTGAGGCAGTTTAGGGGTTAATAACTTTATTATAGTAGCGTTGAGGTGCGGTCGGCAGATTAGGGGTTAATAAGTGTAGGTAGGTAGCGGCGACATTGGGGGCAGCAGATTAGGGGTTAATAAATATAATATGGGGGTTGGCGGTGCTAGGGGCAGCAGATTAGGGGTACATAGCTATAATGTAGGTTGCGGCGGTGTGCGGAGCGGCAGATTAGGGGTTAATAATAAAATGCAGGGGTCAGCGATAGCGGCGGCGGCAGATTAGGGGTTAATAAGTGTAAGGCTAGGGGTGTTTAGACTCGGGGTACATGTTAGGGTATTAGGTGCAGACGTAGGAAGTGTTTCCCCATAGGAAACAATGGGGCTGCGTTAGGAGCTGAACGCTGCTTTTTTGCAGGTGTTAGGTTTTTTCAGCTCAAACTGTCCCATTGTTTCCTATGGGGGAATCATGCACGAGCACGTTCTTGAAGCTGGCCGCGTCCGTAAGCACCACTGGTATTTAGAGTTGCAGTTGCGGTAAATATGCTATACCTACGCTCCTTTTTTGGAGCCTAACGCAGCCCTTCTGTGAACTCTAAATACCAGCGGTATTTAAAAGGTGTGGGGGAAAAAAAGCACGCGTAGCTAACGCACCCCTTTGGCCGCAGAACTCTAAATCTAGCCGTTAGTGAATTATAAACATTTATATATATATAAACAACGAAATTGTAAAATAAACAGTTTCTGTTATATGTTTAAATGAGAAAGAGCACACACTTACACAACTTGAAAATTGCTTACCAAAAAATACTATTCTGTAAAAACAGCCTTATTCGGCTGCATGAAAACAATTACATGCTTTTGATGCATCCCTGTGTGTACCGTGTGTTGCGTTAGGGGAATAGAAGGGTTAAATCATATATTTTATAGTGAGTTTTTGATACTATTGTATTAGGAGATGAACACTAGAGGGACTTGGGAAAGGGGCAATTTTGTACATCATATGTAAAGAACTGTAAAAGGAAGGAAAATTATACTATATATATATATATATATATATATATATATATATATATATATATATATATATATATATATATATATATATATAACATAGTATAGTATGATGTTTTCTGGAAAAACACACAGGCTAATACCAGAAGTTAATCAGATCATATTCTGAGTTAAGCCCATTGGACATCCTGGTGTGCAGCCTGTGTATCCAAAAAACCTCCCTCTTAAGAAGCAAAGTGTCCCTATCACCTCCCCTATTATTTGAATTTACAACTTCAATGATTGTCCAAGACAGCGTCCTGGGATCCTTGTTGTGCTTAACCTTGAAATGATTCACCAAGGGCGTGGTTAGTTTGCCAGTCTTAATGTCGTTTATGTGTTCCCTTATCCTAGTCCTGACCTGTCAAGATGTTTGACCTGTATACTGGATGTCACATGAATCACAATTGAGGAGATAAACTGCATATGTGGATCTGCAATTAAAAAGCGCTCTATGTGCAAATGTTTCACCAGAGTATGCACTTCTGAACATATTGCCCAGTTTTGCATGTCCACATGCTATGCAGTTAATGTAACTACATTTGTAGACCCCTTTGTATCTTAACCAGGAGGATACACTAGTTTCATCCTGTTTCAATTGTGTAGGGGCTACATAGTTGCCTATAGTTTTACCCCTTTTGAAAGCAAATCTCACCTTTTGTGTGGAAATCTGCGCAAGATCATCATCTGCCCTCATCAGTGTCATGTGTCTGCGTATGATATTACATATCTAGTAGTATTGCCTACTAAACTGAGTCACAAAAGTTAAATGTTCAGGTTTCTCATCACATTCTGTAGATTTATCTCTAAGGAGATTAGTTCTCTCAATGGCCCTTACTTCCTCCCGGGCCCTGTCAATATCCTGTTTGGGGTAACCCCTCTCAAGAAATTTCCTAGATAGTTCTGTTTCATGTTTGGAGTGTTCACTGTCACGGGTACAGTTCCTTTTAACCCTAGTGAATTGTCCCTTTAATACTGACTTAAAGACCTGCTTAGGATGGCTACTTTGGGCATGTAATGGGTATTCCTAGTTATAGGTTTTCTATACAGTTCTACCCTTATATTCTCTTTCCCTTCACCATGAAGGGTAACATCCAAAAAGTTTATGTTAGAAGACCCAAAATCATGGGTGAACTGTAAACTGGCATTGTTGATATTCAAATGCCCTACAAACTCCTGTGCTTCATCCATGCTTCCCTCCCAAATGAAGAGTAATTCGTCTATATAGCGACGATAAGAAATGATATTGCCCTTGCGTTTATTCTCATCTCCAAAGATATGGCACAGCTCCCACCAACCCATATACAGGTTGGTGTAAGAGGGAGCAAATTTAGCTCCCATGGCTGTGCCACATCTCTGGAGATAAAAAACACGCTCAAAAACAAAAAAGTTATGGCTAAGCAGGAATTCAGTAGTTCTGAGAACGAACCTAATAAACTCATCACTGTATTCAGTAAATCTCCTTAGAAAGAAGGATATGGCCTCCAAACCAATATTGTGTGGGATGGACGAATACAATGATTTGACATCAACTGATAGCCAGCAATAGCCTTCCTTCCAAGGGATCATTTCTACTTCTTTGAGCAGCTGTTTGGTATCTCTGAGGTGACTTAGAAGTTCCCCCACTAGGGGTTGTAAGAGAGAATCCAACCATTTCGACAATGGTTCCAACATTGAGTCAATCCCACTGATGATGGGTCTACCCTCAACATTCTCCAAAGTCTTGTGTACCTTTGGGAAAAGGTTGAAGGTAGGAATTCTGGGCTTTCTGGCATATAAAAAATCACAAGTATCATCATCAAAAAACCCAGCTTCTCTCCCATCATCAATGAGGTGCGAGAGTTCTTTCTGAAATCTAGAAGTGGGGTCAAAATCCAATTTGGTATATTGTTGGGGGTTGTCAAGTTGTCGGAGCGCCTCATTAATGAAGAACTCCCTGTTCATTGGCACAACAGACCCCCCCCCCCTTATCTGCTGCCCTCACTACTAGATTCTTATTCTCACTTAAATCCTTAAGTGCAGTTCTCTCTTTGTTACTGAGGTTGCCTTTTGCTCCCAGCTTAGCGGTGTATGCCAATTTATTCAAATCATCTTCCACCCTTTTCCTGAATTTCTCCAGAATGGGACCCCTTGACTGAATGGGGTAAAATTTGGAGACACCCCTAAACCTGGGACCAATGGCACCTATACGGGCAGAATCTGTATCTACAATGTTACTCTCCCTCTGTAATGACTCTAAATCTACCATGTCACAACATTCCTTAAAAGTTAAATTAGTTCTAACCCCCTTGGTTGAATCTCCTACAAAGACACCTTCAACCGGGCAGTTTTTCAAATGCTTCTTTAATGTTAGTGATCTAATAAGTTTATTTACATCTAATAACGTGATGAAGCACAGGAGTTTGTAGGGCATTTGAATATCAACAATGCCAGTTTACAGTTCACCCATGATTTTGGGTCTTCTAACAAACTTTTTGGATGTTACCCTTCATGGTGAAGGGAAAGAGAATATAAGGGTAGAACTGTATAGAAAACCTATAACTAGGAATACCCTATTACATGCCCAAAGTAGCCATCCTAAGCAGGTCTTTAAGTCAGTATTAAAGGGACAATTCACTAGGGTTAAAAGGAACTGTACCCGTGACAGTGAACTGTCTAGGAAATTCCTTGAGAGGGGTTACCCCAAACAGGATATTGACAGGGCCCGGGAGGAAGTAAGGGCCATTGAGAGAACTAATCTCCTTAGAGATAAATCTACAGAATGTGATGAGAAGCCTGAACATTTAACATTTGTGACTCAGTTTAGTAGGCAATACTACTAGATATGTAATATCATACGCAGACACATGACACTGCTGAGGGCAGATGATGATCTTGCGCAGATTGCCACACAAAAGGTGAGATTTGCTTTCAAAAGGGGTAAAACTATAGGCAACTATGTAGCCCCTACACAATTGAAACAGGATGAAACTAGTGTATCCTCCTGGTTAAGATACAAAGGGGTCTACAAATGTAGTTACATTAACTGCATAGCATGTGGACATGCAAAACTGGGCAATATGTTCAGAAGTGCATACTCTGGTGAAACATTTGCACATAGAGCGCTTTTTAATTGCAGATCCACATATGCAGTTTATCTCCTCAATTGTGATTCATGTGACATCCAGTATACAGGTCAAACATATCGACAGGTCAGGACTAGGATAAGGGAACACATAAACGACATTAAGACTGGCAAACTAACCACGCCCTTGGTGAATCATTTCAAGGTTAAGCACAACAAGGATCCCAGGACGCTGTCTTGGACAATCATTAAAGTTGTAAATACAAATAATAGGGGAGGTAATAGGGACACTTTGCTTCTTAAGAGGGAGGTTTTCTGGATACACAGGCTGCACACCAGGATGCCCAATGGGCTTAACTCAGAATATGAACTGATTAACTTCTGGTGTTAGCCTGTGTGTTTTTCCAGAAAACATCATACTATACTATGTTATATATATATATATATATATAGTATAATTTTCCTTCCTTTTACAGTTCTTTATATATGATGTACAAAATTACCCCTTTCCCAAGTCCCTCTAGTGTTCATCTCCTAATACAATAGTATCAGAAACTCCCTATAAAATATATGATTTAACCCTTCTATTCCCCTAACGTAACACACGGTACACACAGGGATGCATCAAAAGTATGTAATTGTTTTCATGCAGCCGAATAAGGCTGTTTTTACAGAATAGTATTTTTTGGTAAGCAATGTTCAAGTTGTGTAAGTGTGTGCTCTTTCTCATTTAAACATATAACAGAAACTGTTTATTTTACAATTTCATTGTTTATATATAAAAAATTTTATAATTCACTAAATGTTTGATACTTAGGTGTTAACACCCAGAATATGGGCAGTTACAAAATTTGCAGGTGGAGGTGTGTTTTACCCACGTAGCACAATGTTTTTAACCTATCACAGGTAATCTGTTTTTTTAAATTAGAGACAAAGCTTAAGCCCTTCAGCTATGATTACGGCACCAGCTGAAACGCGTCAGCATCAGGGTACGTGGGGAACCACTACTCCACCTTTGCCCTAAGGGTTTTCCCTTTGTCTCCAGTTGTCTTTTAATACCTTAATAAAGGACGCTTTGCATTTGAAAAATATCCGGTGCCTCTGTTTGCTTCATTTACTATTTAATAACTACCTAGCAAAAATAAATACAAATTTACCTGTAAAATAAAACTTAACCTAAGTTACAATAACACCTAACACTACACTATAATTAAATAAATTCCCTACATTAAATACAATTAAATAAATTAAATTAGCTAAGTCACACAAAAAAACGCTAAATTACAGAAAATAAAAAACAAATTACAGATCTTTAAACTAATTACACCTAATCTAATAACCCTATCAAAATAAAAATGCCCCCCCAAAATGAAAAAAAAAACCCTAGCCTAAACTAAACTACCAATAGCCCTTAAAATGGCCTTTTGCGGGGCATTGCACCAAAGAAATCAGCTCTTTTTCCTGTAAAAAAAATACAAATAACCCCCCAACAGTAAAACCCACCACCCACACTAACAACACCCCAAATAAAATCCTAACTAAAAAAACCTAAGCTCCCCATTGCCCTGAAAAGGGCATTTGGATGGGCATTGCCCTTAAAAGGGCATTTAGCTCTATTGCAGGCCCAAAGACCTAACCTAAAAAATAAACCCACCCAATACACCCTTAAAAAAATCCTAACACTAACCCCCGAAGATTCACTTACCGGGAGGAGTCTTCGTCCAAGCGGCAAGATGTCCTCAACGAAGCCGGCAGAAGTCATCCTCCAGATGGGCAGATGTCTTCATCCAGATGGCATCTTCTATTTTCATCCTTCCTGCGGGCGGAGAGGGTCCATCTTAGAGACATCCGACGCCGAGCATCCTCTTCAAACGACAGCTTCTTCATAATGAATATCTCTTTAAGTGACGTCATCCAAGATGGCGTCCCTTAGATTCTGATTGGCTGATATAATTCTATCAGCCAATCAGAATTAAGGTAGAAAAAATCCTATTGGCTGATGCAATCAGCCAATAGGATTAAGCTGGCATTCTATTGGCTGTTCCAACCAGCCAATAGAATGCAAGCTCAATCCTATTGGCTGATTGGATCAGCCAATAGGATTGAAGTTCAATCCTATTGGCTGATTGCATCAGTCAATAGGATTTTTTCTACATTAATTCTGATTGGCTGATAGAATTCTATCAGCCAATCGGAATCTAAGGGACTCCATCTTGGATGACGTCACTTAAAGAGATATTCATTACAAAGAAGCCGTCACTTGAAGAGGATGCTCCATGTCGGATGTCTTGAAGATGCACCCACTCCTCACCGGAAGGATGAAGATAGAAGATGCCGTCTGGATGAAGTCTTTTGCCCGTCTGGAGGACCACTTCTGGCCGTCTGGAGGACCACTTCTGCCGGCTTCCTTGAGGACATCTTGCCGCTTGGATGAAGACTTCTCCCGCTAAGTGAATCTTCGGGGGTTAGTGTTAGGATTTTTTTAAGGGTGTATTGGGTGGGTTTATTTTTTAGGTTAGGGCTTTGGGCTGCAATAGAGCTAAATGCCCTTTTAAGGGCAATGCCCATCCAAATGCCCTTTTCAGGGGAATGGGGAGCTTAGGTTTTTTTAGTTAGTAATTTAATTGGAGGGTTGGTTGTGTGGGTGGTGGGTTTTACTGTTGGGGGGTATTTGTATTTTTTTTTTACAAGAAAAAATAGCTGATTTCTTTGGGGCAATTCCCCACAAAAGGCCCTTTTAAAGGCTATTGGTAGCTTAGTTTAGGCTAGGGTTTTTTTTATTTGGGGGGGTATTTTGATAGGGCTCTTAGATTAGGTGTAATTAGTTTAAAGATCTGTAATTTGTTTTTTATTTTCTGTAATTAAGTGGGGGTTTTTTTTGTTGTGGTTTAGCTAATTTAATTTAATTTATTTAATTGTATTTATTGTAGGGAATTTATTTAATTATAGTTTAGTGTTAGGTGTTATTGTAACTTAGGTTAGGTTTTATTTTACAGGTACGTTTGTATTTATTTTAGCTAGCTAGTTAGTAAATAGTTAATAACTATTTAGTAACTAGTCTACCTAGTTAAAATAAATACAAACTTGCCTGTAAAATAAAAATAAACCCTAAGCTAGCTACAATGTAACTATTAGTTATAATGTATCTAGCTTAGGGTTTATTTTATAGGTAATTATTTAGTTCTAAATAGGAATAATTTAGTTAATGATAGTAATTTTATTTAGATTTATTTAAAGTATATTTAAGTTAGGGGTTGTTAGGGTTAGGGTTAGATTTAGACTTAGATTTAAGGGTTATCTAAATACATTTAATATAGTGGCGGCGACGTTGGTGGTGGCAGATTAGTGGTTAATAAATATAATGTAGGTGGCTGCGATTTTAGGGGCGGCAGATTAGGGGTTAATAATATTTAACTAGTGTTTGCGAGGCAGGAGTGCGGCAGTTTAGGGGTTAATAAATGTAGGTAGGTGGTGGCGATGTTAGGGACAGCAGATTAGGGGTTAATAATATTTAACTAGTGTTTGCGAGGTGGGAGTGCGGCGGTTTAGGGGTTAATATGTTTATTATAGTGGCGGCGATGTCCGGAGGGGCAGATTAGGGGTTAATAATTTTATTTTAGTGTTTGCAATGCAGTAGAGCTTCAGTTTAGGGGTTAATAGGTAGAATATGGGTGTTAGTGTACTTTTTAGCACTTTAGTTATGAGTTTTATGCTACAGCGTTGTAGTGTAAAACTCATAACTACTGTGTGACAGACCCCTCTGTCAGTACTGGAAGGGTTAACTTTGTTCAGTTTTGAGAAACTATTTTCTAAAGACAGGTTTCCTGGTATCAGTTATTGTTTACTGTAATTAAGTTTAAGTGATAAGCGATCACATTGTTTAATCACCTCCAGAGTCAGACTGCCAGGTGTGAAGAAGGACTCCATTGTTTTCTTGTGTTTAATTGTTTATTTGGTTAAGTAATGCAATACTATTTTATCCTGTAAAAGGGCGTCTTCCCTCTATCTAATGTACTATCTTCTTCCAATCCCCCATCTGGTCTCCTAGGGAGTGTCAACCAGGTGGGAGACTTGCATAAATACTGGGCATATAGCCCTCAATAAAACACATTCTGTTTTACCCTCAAGATGGAGCTTGGTCTCATGTTTGGGGGGAATTAACTGGGTTCGTGTTTTGCTGATCCCATATTCAGGGCATGTTTCATCTGGTATTACCCCTTGATATCCGGGTTATACTATAACAATTGGTGGCAAGTGACGGGATGGTCCTCATCGCCCAGAAGAGCAAGTACACATCTGGACCTAATGGGAATACCATATGAAAGGCTGAAAAGAGACACCCTTAAAGACCTGCTAGAACAAAGGGGGCGACAAGCCAGTAACCTCAGGAAGAGGGGGATTATTACAATATTGATCAAGATGGACAGAATACCAGGGCCCGAAGGAACCAATGAGACAGCATATCAGACAGAACCCCCGAAGAAGCAAGCTTTGACTTGGCGGTTAAAATAAGACTGGCACATTATGGCCCCAACCCGTCTGCCGAAATTATCGACCGTGTCATAGCAGCTGTGGAGGCAATGTGCCCTACACAAGGTACCCGCAGAGGACTGGCACACAATATTATCAGGAAAATTATCTGGCCAGGCCAGTGAGGCTTTTCGGGCCATTCCGGATGAGGAAGTCGGGGATTGTAATGCTGTAAAAGAGGCGCTGCTCTCCAGGTATGCGATTACACCGGAGGCATACAGGAGGCGGTTTAGAGACACTGTTAAACTAGCTGGAGATTCCTACGTTGAGTGGGCATGTAAGGTACACCGCACATCAGCTCACTGGATGGCGGGGTGCCAAGCCGTATCTGGGGAAGAGGTGCTGCAGCTATTCCTGTTGGAACATTGCTTTGACAAGTTATCAGCAGGAGTTATAGAGCGGGTTCGGGACCGTAAACCCTCCACCCTGCATGAAGCTGCTCGCCTGGCAGATGAGTATACGGATGCCCGCAAACTGGACACTGCTACCACTAAGCCCCCTGCCAGAGTGGAGTACCGACCCACAGTCACCCCAGCAGCTACCGGTTACCAACCCCCGGCGCACTGCTCTACCACACCGCCTCCAGCCACGAACTATCCTCAGACAGCCCGGTTCAACTCACAGGACTACTCACAACCTGTTCGGTGCTTTGGATGTAAGCAACTAGGGCACAAAAGACCAGAGTGTCCCCTAAACACAGCGAACCAAGCACAGTCCTGGAGACCTGCTGGCAGAAACCCACGTAACCCTCAGCCTGCTGTCCACTGCGTAGAGGAGGAAAAATGCTGGGGCATCCTACATGAAGCAGACCCCGTGCAAGCTGCCCACTGGGATAACCGACAACAGCACTGGCAACTGGTTAAAGTGAATGGGAAGGAGGTCAGTGGTCTACGAGATACTGGTGCTACCATGACCTTGCTCCAAAAGAACTTGGTGTCCGAGAACCAGCACACCGGAGACACTGTGGCTGTGAGGGTAGCAGGGGGCGCTGTGTTCCGCCTACCTGTTGCCTGGGTACATTTGGATTGGGGAGTGGGCGCTAGACATGTGAATGTGGGGGTCATGAAGGATTTACCAGCTGATGTTCTCCTTGGAAATGACTTGGCCCCCCCCTTGTTTCTGCCTACGCTCCGATTGATCCCGCTGATGTTAACCCTGTGACTACCCGTGCCCAGACCCGTCCCGCCGAGACCGACCCACCTGCTGCTAAGCCCCAGGACGCTGAGCTCAGTAAATCTCTACTTCCGCTACTGATACGTGGAAATCCCGTTACAACTCGGTGATGAAGGAGAAGAGTCAAGTAGAGGATGAAACAGTCACGTTAAACAATCAAGTAACAGTGCTAGCGGGAGAGAAGAGAAGCGCAGAGGAAAAAGCGCGTTTAGAACGGGAATCTCTGCTAGACAAGCTGCACTGACAGACCGCAGAAAACACCAGCTTAAGAGTGGAACATGAATCAGTAAAGACAAATTTAGCGACACTGGAGAAAAAGCTTACACTGGCTCATAGTGAGGTGTAGCAACTCAAGGGCAACTTACGTCAGTATGAAGGGCTTGTGGATACCTATAAAGAGCAGGTACAAAAAACTCGTAAAGAAGCCGATGAGATTTGTCTCCAACTGGAAAGAAGCGTCTCTGAAAACAAAAACTTGAAGGACTGTTTAGCCCTGGTTTGGGCACTGAAGAAGTTGAACCCTTATTTATACGGACAGGAATTCTCTCTCATAACGGGAATGCAGATGGATTGTCCCGGCAAACTGACATTCCTACCACCTCCTAGTCTGGTCATCCCCAAGTTGACCCGCCAAAGGGTCAAGCCGGGTCTGCTGGAGTGTCCCAACAGGAGGGAGCCATGTGACAGACCCCTCTGTCAGTACTGGAAGGGTTAACTTTATTCAGTTTTGAGAAACTATTTTCTAAAGACAGGTTTCCTGGTATCAGCTATTGTTTACTGTAATTAAGTTTAAGTGATAAGCGATCACATTGTTTAATCACCTCCAGAGTCAGACTGCCAGGTGTGAAGAAGGACTCCATTGTGTTCTTGTGTTCAAATGTTTATTTGGTTAAGTAATGCAATACTATTGTATCCTGTAAAAGGTAGTCTTCCCTCTATCTAATGTACTATCTTCTTCCAATCCCCCATCTGGTCTCCTAGGGAGTGTCAACCAGGTGGGAGACTTGCATAAATACTGGGCATATAGCCCTCAATAAAACACATTCTGTTTTACCCTCAAGATGGAGCTTGGTCTCATGTTTGGGGGGAACTAACTGGGTTTGTGTGTTGCTGATCCCGTATTCAGGGCATCTTTCATCTGATATTAACCCTTGATATCTGGGTTATACCATAACATACTGACTTTAAAATGCGTTACGGATCTTGGAGGAAGAGGGTGTCCCACTTTTTGGCCTCCCAGGACAGACTCGTAATACCAGCGCTATGGAAGTCCCATAGAAAAAAGGGTTTACAAAGTTTTCATTAAGTCGGTTTGCGGTAAGGCCAAAAAAGTGTGCTGGGCCCCTATACCAGCAAGACTCATAATAGCAGCGGTAGTGAAAAAGCAGCGTTAGGACCTGTTAACGCTGCTTTTTTACCTTGCCACAAAACTCATAATCTAGCCATTTGTTTGTGGGTCACACATCATCAGGAAACATCTGGTCCCTGACCTCCTAGTCCCTATCTGGCCGACCAAGCCCCTGGAACTGCCGGTCGGAAACATAGTCCTGCATCCCCGGTGTCTCTTATCCCAGGTCGCTCCAGCGGCCCCTTGTCCCAGAGCTCTGCTCTCTTGGGGTTGTTACCTCTTGGGGAGGGCAAGAGGTGGGGTGATTGCTGGAGGGGATCTTCCTTGGGAACTGGAGGTTCCTGACCCTTCTCTACAACCCCCACTCCCCAGTGGCCTTCCCGGTGTACATTTAGTCACCCATAGCTCAGACCCCCAGCCATGGATAACAATGTTTTTTGGACTATAGCAGCTGGGGACTGAGGGCTTCCCAACAACACCCTGGAAGTGCTGCTGCTCCCTGGGGATCACCTCGGAACCACCATCCATATACCACTGGACACTATGGGACAATGGCCTCTATGGATGGTGCCAGCCTGTCCGGGGGGCAGGGAATGGCGGGAAATTTAGGGGACTGATAAGGCTCTTATCTTGATGAGATTGTGTATATAAACTGTGAGTTTTCCCAATAAAAGTCAGTTCTTGTTTCCCCTGAATACTAGTCGGTCTAGTTACTTGGGTGGGCTCCTGGAAAAATCTTTTGGTGGAGCTATCCACCCACCAAACCCCCCAAAATTAAAAATAAAAACTAAAACTAAAAAAACAAACTACCCATTGCCCCTAACGGGGCATTTCTATGGGCATTGCCCTTAAAAGGCATTCAGCTCTTTTACTGCCCTTAAAAGGGCAATCAGCTCTTTTCCAGCCCAAAAACCCTAATCTAAAAAAAAAACACAAAAAAATAAATCCTAACACTAAGCCCCAAATAGGTACTCACCGTTCCTGAAGTCTGACGGAGAAGGTCTTCTTCCAGGCGGCTCCATCTTCTATCTTCATCCAGAACAAAGGCCGCGTGGAGCAGAGCTGTCTTCCCCGATGCGTGGATCCTAAGTGGTGGTCCTTATCAGCGGTGTTTCTCGGCAGCAGCTGCATTCCTCAGCGGCATGGAGGCTCCTCTTCATTCGATGTCCATCATACACTTAAGATTGAAAGCAAGGAAACTCATCCTATTGACTAATTTCAAAATTTCAACTAATAGGAATGCAAGGTATGGTGTACCTTGCATTCAATCTTCAGCCTCCACGCCGCCGAGAACCACCGCTGAGGACCGTCCCGTTGAGGACCACCGCTGAGGATCCACGCATCGGGGAAAACAGCACTGCGCCGCCTTCGCTCTGGATGAATATCATGGAGCTGCCTGGAAGAAAACCTTCTCTGCCGGACTTCAGGAACAGTGAGTACCTATTTGGGGCTTAGTGTTAGGATTTTTTTTTTTTTTAAGGTTTTTTTATTTTTAAGATTAGGGATTTAATGGGCTGGAAAAGTGCTGATTTCCCTTTTAAGGCCAATGCCAATACAAATGCCCCATTAAGGGGCAATGGGTAGTTTAGGTTTTTTAGTGTTAGGTTTTTTTATTTTAAGGGCTTTTGGTAGTTTAGTTGGGGGGTTAATTTTGTTTTGTTTTTTTATTTTCAGAGGGATTAGGTTTAATATTTTTTATTTTTGATCATTTTGTTTATTTTTTCTGTAATTTTAGAGATTTTTATTTTTTGTAATTTTAGATATTTATTTTTTTTGTAATTTAATGTTAGATTTTATTTAAGCGTAACTTAGTATTGGGGTTAATTTAGATGGTGTTAGGTTAGGGGGCTTAGTAATTAAATTAATAAATTAATTAAATAAGTTATTTGTGTTGTGGGGGTTGGTGATTTAGGAGTTAATAGGTTAATTAGGTTTATTGCTATGTAGGGGTTTGTCAGTTTATGGGTTAATAAGTTAAATAGGTTTATTGCAATGGGGGGTTGTCGGTTTAGTGGTTAATAGGTTAATTAGGTTTATTGCGATGTGGGGTTTGTCGATTTAGGGGTTAATAGGTTAATTAGGTTTATTGCGATGCGGGGGGTTGTCGGTTAAGGAGTTAATATTTTAATTTTATTTGCGGATTAAGGGTTAATTACTTTATTATTTTGCAATGTGGGGGTTTGCAGTTTCGGTATTTGTTAATACTTTGTGCAGGAGGTTACCTGTTTTTTATTGTATTTCTTGTGGGTGGTAGCATGTTTTTTTTTAAGGATTTGGGTTTGCCTACACTGTATCCAGGTGGAGCCTTGCGCAGCCAACATTCCTTTGAGAATGCGTGCGCAACTGGCGACACCGACGGACGTGTTACAAACACGGTTATAGTATAGATTCTAATTTTAGAAAGTGCATGCCCTTTATATACACAATCAATGATTTAGAAAGGAAGAGAAATTAGAATAAGTATCTATCCATGCAAATAAAAGAAAGGGAATTCAGCACTCTTATCAATGAAAGAAGAAAAACTATTTTATTATAGTAAAATATATATGTAAGGTGTTCCATAGTCCCAAAAGAATGTGCACAACGACTATATATGACCTACTTATTTCTAACTGATTTGGTCTGATATTCTGCTTATTCATGCCTCTGGCTATTCTGAAGTTTAAACCCTTAGATCTACTATGTTTCTTTATTTGTACCTAATTGCTGAATGATCATGTCTGTCTACATCTTCACAGCTTATTAAGGGATGTTTGTAAATATTTTCCTAACCCCTTCATTAAGCTTGGTGTATCCCGGGAGTTTGGCCAGTTATCCTTAAACCCCAATTTCAGACCCTGGACTGTTTTCTGGACTGATATTTCCCATCATTATAGTACAAAGAGGCTAGATATGTTGACTTACCAGGGACTACAAAACAAATTATTATTATTATTATTATTATTATTATTATTATTAAAGGGACATAAAACCCCAAAAATGTATTTCCTTAATCAGATAGAGAATACAATTTTTTTTTTATTAATTTTTATTGAAGTCATAAACAAATGTAACAAAGGAGATACATCCAAATACAATGACAAATAAAAGGTATACAGTGCTATTACAAGAATATTTCCAAGTCAACTAATATAGATTATGCCAACCTAATATATATTTATGAGTTTAAAAAGTCGTGCATGATGACAGTTATTGTCAGAGTGATGAAGCCCAACTTGGCTAGAGATATGGAAGAGCAATAAGGTTGACTAGGCAGTAAAAATAAAAAGAAGAGACCCTTCAAGCCCCTGTATTTAAAGTATTAGCAAGGAATTTGGACTATCTAAACTGAGACTTCCATTTTTTTTTTATTTTTTTATTTTTTTTTCCAAACCAGCTTTATTATATGAGAAAAGAACAATCAAATACATTAACAAAGTGGTATACAAACAGGTTTAACAAAGGTACTCATATTCTGCTACAATTGGATGTAAGTCCCATTTGGGAGGATGATCGACAAAGTCCAGTACAGTTAGAGTAACGGGAAAGAGGGCCTTCGCAGGTATCCCGAGGGTTTACACAGATTAATGGAGAGGGATGATATATTACAGGAGAGATTCGCAGGTCCACATGTATTAGCAATAACATGCAAAAAGAGCATTTATAAGAAAAGCTCTGTTAGATTGAGCTGGGTGTTTTATAGCAAGAGTTTTAACAGGTTATATAAAAGAAGAAAGAAAGAAAGAAAAATATTATACAATCTTTCGTAGATGGAGGATACAGGTAGTAAAGAAGAGTTAGAGTGCACCGAGGGGGGAGGGGAAAAGAAGTGGCTGCACAGAGAGGGGGAAAAAACAAAACAAAAAACACACTAGAATTGATTACCGGAGCGTGTGGGATGTAGTGTTTAGGATGAGCCTGAGGAGGGGTTCCAGGTGGCCAGCATCATCTCATAAGTTACAAGCTGGTTGTGTTTATGGTAGTGCAATTTTTCCAAGATTAGTAGCTCCTCTAAGGCAGTATGCCAGTCGGAGAGCATGGGAATCTCCCTTGACTTCCACAGTCTAGGAATAAGTCTCTTGGCACCTGTGAGCATGATCAAGAGAAGGGCCTGGGTGTGTCTGCTTTTGGTATCAGGGAGACAGAGGAACAGGATTGTTTCAGGAGAGACTGGGATGTGTGTGTTTATCTTAGCGGACATTTCTCCAAGAACTGACGTCCAATAGTCTGTCAATCTCGGACAGTCCCACCATATGTGAATAAGTGTGCCCTGTTCCCCGCACCCTCTCCAGCATGAGTCTTTGGCTGATGGGTAAATCTGGTGAAGTCTGGCTGGTGTGTAGTACCATCTAGTCAATAATTTGATATGTATTTCCTGAACTGTTGCTGAGACCGAAGAGCGCTTAATCAGTCTAAACTATTTGAGCCATTCTTCGTCTTCTATGTTGGAGTTAAGGTCCCTGTTCCAAGCCCTAGTGAATGTTGGTAAGTGGGAGTCTGGTGGAGTGAGAAGTAGTTTATATATTTTTGAGATCAGTCTCCTAGGGGGCGCTACTGCTGTGCAAAGTATTTCAAAAGGGGTGAGGTCTCTAGTGAAATCGCTTTTATTTTTGTGATGTGTTAGGTAGTGGTTTAGCTGGTGGTACCTCAGCCAAGAGGAAAAGATGACTCCATATTGTTCCTGCATATCATGTTGTGGTCACAGTTTTCCCTCTGAGAGTGCATAATAAAGAACCCCAGCTCTCAAGCTGTGAGGAGTATTTACACGTTTACTTAACTCTAAGTATGGGGTCTCTGGGTTTTCTAGGATAGGTATCATTGGGGAGGTCTTAGTTGAGATATGTGTGCTGGTTGCAATCATTCTATCCCATTCGAGTATGGTTTCTGATGTTAGGTGGTATTTATTTAGAATTTTTGGGCGCTTTGATGCATGAATCCATGCAAGGGTTGCTACATTATTGGTGTGAAGAATCTGGCCATCTAACCTGACCCATTGTTTTTGGGTTGTATTGTGAGACCATTCGACCAGTCTTTGAAGTAGAATTGCCCTTCTGTATAGCGCTAAGTCAGGGAAACCCAACCCTCCCCTGTCTCTTGGTAGATATAGTGTTTTCTTGGGAATTCTGGGCTTTACCCCGGACCAAATGAATTGCTCTAGGGACCTTTGGAGGTGGGGCAGGAACTCTGCTGGTAGGTGGATTGGCACCGTCTGTAAAACATAGAGGATACGTGGCAAAATATTCATTTTAATTAGGCCTATTTTCCCCAGCCATGATAAGGATTTGTTCCTCCAGGAGGACATATCGTTGACGATGTTTTTACGCAGTGAGAGATAGTTGTCTTTATACAAATCTGCTGGGTTTGCTGTTAGAAAGATACCCAGATATTTCAGTTTGGAGATGGCTAGAGGGACATTGAAGTTGGTTGCTAGGGAGTGGACTTGTTCAAGGGGGGCATTAATGTTAAGGAGTTCCGATTTTGTTAGATTTAAGTGGAAATTGGAAAGTTTTCCATGTTCCTCGATCTCCCTCAAGAGCTCGGGAACGGACGTATCAATATCTGTTAGGGTATAGAGAACATCGTCTGCATATAATGCCTGCTTATGTTCTCTGTTGCCAACCTTAATCCCTCTAATTATGGAGTTGTGTCTGACCTTTTGCGCGAGCGCTTCTATTGAAAGGGCAAAGAGGAGTGGGGATAGGGAGCATCCCTGTCGGGTCCCATTAGAGATCGAGAAAGTATTCGACAAAGTTCCATTAATCCTAATCCGCGCATTTGGGGCCGAATAAAGTGCAAAGGTCATGTTAATGAATGATTCCCCAAACCTCAACGCCCTCATAACCTGATGCAGAAAAGACCAGTCGACACGGTCGAAGGCCTTCTCCGTGTCGGTCGAGAAGAGGGCCATAGGTACCTTCTCAACCCGCGCAAAGTTCATTACAGGGAGTGCAGAATTATTAGGCAAGTTGTATTTTTGAGGATTAATTTTATTATTGAACAACAACCATGTTCTCAATAAACCCAAAAAACTCATTAATATCAAAGCTGAATAGTTTTGGAAGTAGTTTTTAGTTTGTTTTTAGTTTTAGCTATTTTAGGGGGATATCTGTGTGTGCAGGTGACTATTACTGTGCATAATTATTAGGCAACTTAACAAAAAACAAATATATACCCATTTCAATTATTTATTTTTACCAGTGAAACCAATATAACATCTCAACATTCACAAATATACATTTCTGACATTCAAAAACAAAACAAAAACAAATCAGTGACCAATATAGCCACCTTTCTTTGCAAGGACACTCAAAAGCCTGCCATCCATGGATTCTGTCAGTGTTTTGATCTGTTCACCAGCAACATTGCGTGCAGCAGCAACCACAGCCTCCCAGACACTGTTCAGAGAGGTGTACTGTTTTCCCTCCTTGTAAATCTCACATTTGATGATGGACCACAGGTTCTCAATGGGGTTCAGATCAGGTGAACAAGGAGGCCATGTCATTAGATTTTCTTCTTTTATACCCTTTCTTGCCAGCCATGCTGTGGAGTACTTGGACGCGTGTGATGGAGCATTGTCCTGCATGAAAATCATGTTTTTCTTGAAGGATGCAGACTTCTTCCTGTACCACTGCTTGAAGAAGGTGTCTTCCAGAAACTGGCAGTAGGACTGGGAGTTGAGCTTGACTCCATCCTCAACCCGAAAAGGCCCCACAAGCTCATCTTTGATGATACCAGCCCAAACCAGTACTCCACCTCCACCTTGCTGGCATCTGAGTCGGACTGGAGCTCTCTGCCCTTTACCAATCCAGCCACGGGCCCATCCATCTGGCCCATCAAGACTCACTCTCATTTCATCAGTCCATAAAACCTTAGAAAAATCAGTCTTGAGATATTTCTTGGCCCAGTCTTGACGTTTCAGCTTGTGTGTCTTGTTCAGTGGTGGTCGTCTTTCAGCCTTTCTTACCTTGGCCATGTCTCTGAGTATTGCACACCTTGTGCTTTTGGGCACTCCAGTGATGTTGCAGCTCTGAAATATGGCCAAACTGGTGGCAAGTGGCATCTTGGCAGCTGCACACTTGACTTTTCTCAGTTCATGGGCAGTTATTTTGCGCTTTGGTTTTTCCACACGCTTCTTGCGATCCTGTTGACTATTTTGAATGAAACGCTTGATTGTTCGATGATCACGCTTCAGAAGCTTTGCAATTTTAAGAGTGCTGCATCCCTCTGCAAGATATCTCACTATTTTTGACTTTTCTGAGCCTGTCAAGTCCTTCTTTTGACCCATTTTGCCAAAGGAAAGGAAGTTGCCTAATAATTATGCACACCTGATATAGGGTGTTGATGTCATTAGACCACACCCCTTCTCATTACAGAGATGCACATCACCTAATATGCTTAATTGGTAGTAGGCTTTCAAGCCTATACAGCTTGGAGTAAGACAACATGCATAAAGAGGATGATGTGGTCAAAATACTCATTTGCCTAATAATTCTGCACTCCCTGTAATTGGATCACCTTATTGGTGTTGTCTCACGCTTCTCTGCTGGGCATAAAGCCCACTTGGTCGGATGATATGAGGTGTGGTAAATATTTGTTAAGTCGGTTGGCTAAGATTTTGGCTAAGATTTTGGCTAAGATTTTGATATCCAAATTTAGTAGCGAAATGGGGCAAAAGTTAGCTGGAGACTTCCATTTTGTATTTTTGTATAATATGAAGATTAAAGATAATCCCCGCGTTGCACTAGCAAAACATATATTAGAATGTTTATTGGAAAAATATTGAGGCAAGGCGGGGGTTGGCTTCATGGGTTTTGGGAGGGGGAAATCAGCGGGCGAGAGCCGCTCAAAGTGAGTTAAAAGGGGGGAGGGCGGAGCCAGTTAGGTTGTCAGGCTGGTAGATACTCTTGGGCCTCTGGACTTTTGAGTATAAAAATTAGAGAATACAATTTTAAAAGAAGTTTCAAATTTACTTCTATTATCAAATTTGAATTTTTTTTATTTTGTTATTATTGGTTGAAGAGATACCTAGATCGTAGCGTGCACATGTCTGGAGCACTACATGAAAGGAAATAGTGCTGCCATTTAGTGCTCTTTCTAATGTATATCATTGCAAATATGCTGCCATATAGTGCTGCATACACTCCTGAGCCTACATCCCTGCTTTTCAACAAAGGAAAACAAGAAAAAGAAGAAATTTGATAATAGAAGTAAATTGGAAAGCTGTTTAAAATTGAATGTTCTACCCAAATCATGAAAGAAAAATGTAGGGTTTTATGTCCTTTTTTATGCGCATCTACTGTGAAGCAGTGAGCCAAAGCAAAAGGAAATTGGAAACTAGTACCCATGCAATTTAGAGGTGAGAAATGAGAGAGTGAGAAGCATGGTCAAGAAAATTCTTCCATTAGAAATGTTAGACAAATATAATCAGGAAGTGAAAAATATCCCATAATATGACCAAACTCCAAAATTTTGAACACATTTTAGGATGAACATATAAAAAACATAATTTATGTAAGAACTTACCTGATAAATTAATTTCTTTCATATTGGCAAGAATCCATGAGAGTGACGTATGAGATATACAATCCTACCAGGAGGGGCAAAGTTTCCCAAACCTCAAAATGCCTATAAATACACCCCTCACCACACCAACAATTCAGTTTAATGAATAGCCAAGTAGTGGGGTGATAAAGGAGTAAAAAGCATCAACAAAGGAATTTGGAAATAATTGTGCTTTATACAAAAAAATCATAACCACCATAAAAAAGGGGTGGGATCATGGACTATATGAAAGAAATGAATTTATCAGGTAAGTTCTTACATAAATTATGTTTTCTTTCATGTAATTGGCAAGCGTCCATGAGCTAGTGACGTATACCCAAGAAGTGACACTCCACGCAAGAGTCACTAGAGAGTAAAATAAAAACAGCCATTTCGCTGAAAAAATTGAATCCACAAACCAAATATAAGTTTATTCTCATAAATAAAAGGAACAACTTAAATCATAAGCAGAAGAATCAAACTGAAACAGCTGCCTAAAGAACTTTTCTACCAAAAACTGCATACGAAGAAGCAAATACATCAAAATGGTAGAATTTAGTAAATGTATGCAAAGAAGACCAAGTTGCTGCTTTGTAAATCTGATCAACTTAAGCTTCATTCTTAAAAACCCAAGAAGTGTAAACTGAACTAGTAGAATGAGCTATAATTCTCTGAGGTGGGGCCTTACCCGACCCCAAATAAGCTTGATGAATCAAAAGCTTTAACCACGATGCCAAAGAAACGACAGATGCCTTCTGACCTTTCCTGGAACCAGAAAAGATAACAAATAGACTAGAAGTCTTCCTGAAATCTTTGTAGCTTCAACATAATATTTCAGAGCTCTCACCACATCTAAAAAATGTAAGGATCTCTCCAAAGAATTCTTAGGATTAGGACACAAAGAAGGGACAACAATTTCTCTATTAATGTTGTTAGAATTCACAGCCTTAGGTAAGAAAAGGAGATTCACAATCTCAGATAATTCAGAAACTCTTCTAGCAGAAGAGATGGCCAAAAGGAACAACACTTTATAA
The DNA here is from genome assembly GCF_027579735.1 of Bombina bombina. Taxonomy (NCBI): domain Eukaryota; kingdom Metazoa; phylum Chordata; class Amphibia; order Anura; family Bombinatoridae; genus Bombina; species Bombina bombina. The sequence goes on from NC_069499.1 coordinate 809,878,771, forward strand.
GAAAGTAGTTTAATGTCCAAAGAATGCATAGGCTCAAATGGAGGAGCCTGTAAAGCCTTCAAAACCAAATTAAGACTCCAAGGAGGAGAGATTGATTTAATGACAGGCTTGATACGAACCAAAGCCTGTACAAAACAGTGAATATCAGGAAGTTTAGCAATTTTTCTGTGGAATAAAACAGAAAGAGCAGAGATTTGTCCATTCAAGGAACTTGCAGACAAACCTTTATCCAAACCATCCTGAAGAAACTGTAAAATTCTAGGAATTCTAAAAGAATGCCAAGAGAATTTATGAGAGGAACACCATGAAATGTAAGTCTTCCAAACTCGATAATAAATCTTTCTAGAAACAGATTTACGAGCCTGTAACATAGTATTAATCACAGAGTCAGAGAAACCTCTATGACTAAGCACTAGGCGTCCAATTTCCATACCTTCAAATTTAATGATTTGAGATCCTGATGGAAAAAGGACCTTGAGACATAAGGTCCGGTCTTAATGGAAGTGGCCAAGTTTGGCAACTGGACATCCGAACAAGATCCGCATACCAAAACCTGTGAAGCCATGCTAGAGCCACCAGCAACACAGACGATTGTAGCATGATGATCTTGGAGATCACTCTTGGAAGAAGAACTAGAGGCGGGAAAATATAAGCAGGTTGATAACACCAAGGAAGAGTCAACACATCCACTGCTTCCGCCTGAGGATACCTGGACCTGGACAGGTACCTGGGAAGTTTCTAGTTTAGATGAGATGCCATCAGATCTATTTCTGGAAGACCCCACATCTGAACAATTTGATAAAATACATCTGGGTTAGGGCTGGGCGATATGGGCAAAAAAAAAATCGCTATTTAAAAAAAAACAAAAACGTGATTGCGATTTAATCGCTATTTTCTTATAAATGACTATAACACCTTCATTTTGCATTATAAAGTTTATTTAACACTACAGAATCTTAATGTACATGTATCTCAATGTCCAATACACTCTTGGAGCATAAAAATACAAACCACAAAATAGTTAAAATAAAATTTGCTGCCTGTGATGTGATTAAATAGTAGCCATTAGCCAGTTAGTAGGTCTTATGACACACAACATTGTCGTGTTTTCTTGGACAGTCATTCTACAGTGGTATGATTAACAAATGAAGCAGTGTAAGCCACATACACACACACACACACACACATATATGTATATATATATATATATATATATATATATATATATATATATATTTTATATTTCTTTTCTTCTTTTTTTTTTTTTAATATTTTTATTGAGGTTTAATGTCATGACAAACAACAAGCTAAAACAAATATCAAGTACAACAAGCTAATAAAATAGTTTCTATAGGCAATGATGTAATAACATGGCAATTGAAGTGTTGACCCTCCGGGTTTCACAAAAGGCCACTCTTGGGCCTTAGAAGACTATTACAAATTAAAGAGGGTACTCAGATAAAAAAGAGGCCACTCTTGGACCTCATTGAGGCAACCTCTTTTTCCTTTTTAGTAGATACCTAGAATGATTAGGAAAGGCACAGATAAATTCAACACAAACATCTGCTTTTCAGTTCATAGAATAGTTAGTATATAAATGAGTAAGTTAGGTCCCCGACCATATATATAGTTGCGAATGAAATAGAATATTTTGTTGCTAGAACACAGGGCCAGGATATTTAGTAGGCAGTAGGAAGGGGATATTTTTTGCGAGGGCAAATACTATGTGAGAATATAAGATGAACATTACCAGTAAAGTGGGTAACAACAAGTCTCACTCATAATGTTTAAAATCTAGCCAGGCCAAACACTGTAAGATGTATACTTATCAGGGCATATTATACGTTATAGGTCTAGGGCCCTCATTTTAGTAGATAAGATAATAAATGGAAGATACTGTGCTATTCAAATCTGTAATATAAATAGGGCTAGCATACAAGGAAATAAAACCAGTGGTATTAGCTTGCGCAGCATAACCTGTAATGTGTAAGATGTTCCTTTCACCTAAATATGGTATGGTTGGTAATGTAGGGTAAGAATATTAAGTGCAATAAGGTCTTAAATAGTTGGGTAACAACAACGCCAATGCAGGTCCAGCCTGCACAAGGCTCAATGGAAGGATGACTTAAGTATAGATATGGGTCACGGCTTGAAAGAGGTTTCCACATTTAAGTGTAAAACTTGTACTGCGTAATATCCATTTATAACTAAACTCAGGGATGAGCACCATAATTGATAATAAACTGCAATGATGGTAAAGACAAGCCTAGATGAATTAATTGTAGATTAACAAGTTGCATGAGCCTACACCAGCAAACACAGGTATTATAATATTATAGCAAGTTGGTTAAACAAGTGAAAGTTAGATGTACCATCTATAGCGAAAAATTGGCTATGATGAGCGCTGCAACATGGAGCTATACCTATGAATGAGTTTAGGAGGGTTTTCTGATTTCTATATGGGTATTCTAATGGAAAGACTTGCTAACTTAAATGGTAGGTACCAATCTGGAATGTAATTTTATAGGGCTCTTTACAGGAAAAACTATGGACATACAGTAATTATTTGAAAATGAACCAGAAGGGACTATACAAACCAAGCGTACTATGACAAGGGAATACTTCTAAGGGTCGACCCTGCCAGAGCCCATAGTAAGAGTGCTGTAGGTATTCCATCTCTCTCGGGCATAAATATATCTGTGGGGCAGCTGATTCGGCCACAAACAAGGCATAGATGGGAGTTAAATAGGAGAAGGTACTACTCCAGTAAAAATGGAATGTGGCCAGCAGACACTTATTCTGTATGAAGTTACTCAGCCGTGTAGAGGCTTAATTTAAATGAGAAGCCAACTATGGTGGGGAATTGTGGGTATGTGGTAGTTGCAGAAGTGTTAACATTCTCTCTTAGTACAATATATGCCTAATATATGCATGTAAATAAAATTCAAGCAAAGTTATGCATGTATAACAACTGGTTAAAAAAATAAGCAAACTGTCAAAGAGTAAACATAACCTATTTTAAGCTGCTAAGATGTTCATACATGCTCACACACAATCGCAGTACAAATTGCATCCAGTCACCTGCTCCCAAAGCACTCAAGATAGGGAAGGTGAGCCATTAACAATATGCATGTTGAATATTTAAAAGTTTCACTGGCAAGTCAAGGTTGGTGGTGTTTCCCTAAATCGCCATAAAACAGATCTGGGTTCCAAGATATGCACAAAGAAGCTGCAGATAGTGGCCTGCATGATTCTAGGCAACTTGGTTATCTTGTGATTATGTCCCAGAGAGATGGACACCCAGATCCCACTTAGGGAACTGTGAGGCTGTGTGAGTGATCTCAAATGGCACTGATGCAGCCGGGCGGAGGTATGCGGCATATAAGTTCCCATTGCCATGATCATTTTTCTTGATCCCTGGAGAGACATGGGTGCTATAATTTATAGTCACTTGCTTTTTTGGTAGGACAGATTGGGTCAGTTCGTGTGTGGGCTCAGAGGTGTGGGTGATAACATTGAGCTTCTCTAAAACATTTTCTGGTCGCCTTGTCACCCCCTCTTTAGATCGGATTGCTGGTTCCATAATGCGGTGTTTCAAATCTCCCATAGAAGCGCTAGTAGTCAGTGGCGGACGCAGGGGCCCCAGAACGCCACCACCCACACACCTCACACCTTCAGGCCTGGGTTGATAGGGCTGCTGAAGCAAACCAGTACTGCTGCCCTTGAATGTTGTGACCAGTGTGTCCTCCATAGCTGCATGATGTCTAACAAGTAGACTGCATAGCTCCTCAAAGAAATGTGTAGAGAACTCCATGGCAAAAATTCAATAAGAAGCGTTAAGCAGGTATAATGAGCAGAACTGTAGAGAAAATTTGCGGTGTCTTATCACGGGATATTCTTGCAGTGCCTTGCGGGGAATCACTGCCTTGTAACGATAGGAGCACCTGAGTGACCTACCGGGGGTTAGATATTAGGCCGCAACCTTTGAATTACTCCGGCATGCTAAAATCAGTTCCAAGACCAAAAATAGAGGTATTATGTGAAAGAGCTTACTTTAGTGATTAATTTTTGGTCGAGCAGATTGCACGATGTGGTGTTAGCAAAAGGGTTTTATGTAGATTTGTGCTGGAGGTTGAAGAGACTAACACTCTTGTGACCTGTCATGGCTGCCGCCCGGAAATTCCCCCTTTTTCACCTTTTTTAAACATTTTAATTTGACTGAAAATGAGCCCTGCTCCTGTCCAGGAATCCATTACACACATAAAGCAGTAGGGGTGGGGGCTGCTCCTTTCAGAAATGCTGTTCCTTGCTGATATAAAATACATTGTAGATACAATTAAGTTAACCCAGCAGCTAATAGCAGAGGGGACTGCAGTTTTAGCCTTTTTGGGAGCCGTGGGGTTAACTGCATCTGCTATGTATTTAAGCCGTTTCTCAGAGAGCAGGAGATTGTGTGGGAGGTTCCATAATGTTTACATACCCTAAGTTTCAGACTGCAGATGTCCCTAGGGGGAAATATAAATAAGTGGCTTTCTCTGCTCTTCATTCCTGCATGGGCTCCTTTTAGATTTCTAGATTGATCGGCTGCTTCTCAGAACAGAAAGTGAAAGTAGAAGAGCCATTTTACAAATGAGTGCTAAAAGCAACCACTAGATGGAGCTGGTTTGCAAGAAATCACAAATAAATTAATGCATTATAGCCACTTCTAAAGGAATATTTTATGTAGGAAAAAATTGCGACTCCTCGCGGTTTTAAAATCGCGGTGATTAATCGCGATTTTAAATCGCATATGCGATTAATCCTGCAGCCCTACAGCCCTAATCTGGGTGGAGAGACCACTCTCCCGGATGTAAAGTCTGACGACTGAGATAATCCGCTTCCCAGTTGTCTATACCTGGGATATGAACTGCAGAAACTGCAGAAATTACACAGGAACTGGATTACGCCCAAACAAGTATCCAAAATACTTCTTTCATAGCTTGAGGACTGTGAGTCCCACCCTGATGATTGACATATGCCACATTTGTGATATTGTCTGTCTGAAAACAAATGAACGGTTCTCTCCTCATTAGAGGCCAAAACTGAAGAACCCTGAGAATCGCACGGATTACAAAATATTTCTCGCCTCTTGAGATTTCCAAACCCCTTGTGCTGTTAGAGATCCCCAAACAGCTCCCCAAACTGAAAGACTCAGATCTGTTGTGATCACAGTCCAGGTTGGACGAGCAAAAGAGGCCCCTAGAATACAATGGTGATCTAACCACCAAGTCAGAGATAGTCGAACATTGGGATTTAAGGATATTAATTGTGATATCCTTGTATAATCCCTGCACCATTGGTTCAGCATGCAAAGATGGAGAGGTCTCATATGAAAACGAGCAAAGGGGATCGCGTCCGATGCTGCAATCATGAGACCTAAAACTTCCATGCACATAGCTACCGAAGGGAATGAATGAGACTGAAGGTTCCGACAGGCTGCAACCATTTCAATTTCAAACGTCTCTTGTCCGTTAGAGACAAAGTCATGGACACTGAATCTATCTGGAAACCTAAAAAGGTTACCCTTGTCTGAGGAATCAAATAACTTTTTGGTAAATTGATCCTCCAACCATGTTTTTGAAGAAACAACATTAGTTGATTCGTGTGAGATTCTGCAGAACGTAAAGACTGAGCAAGTAAAGACTGTTCGCGGCGGGCGAACATATGCGATGTCCGATCCGCCCCCTATTCTTCATCATTGAGGAAACTTTGACCCTGTATCTCACAGCCTGCAGACACATTTGAGCTAATCAGCAGCAGACCCTCCCTCACAGACCCTCCCAGCTCCTGGGCAGCAGCCATTTTAGATTCATTACTATGCTGCATTTTTAGTGAGAGGAGGGTTAGTGCTGCTGCTAGTGATTTTATAGGGAAAAAGATAGCTAGGCTAGTGTATTTAGTGTCCACTACAGTCCTGAAGGACTCATCTAATCTCTGCTGTAAGGACAGCACCCCAAAAAGCCCTTTTTAGGGCTAGAACTTCAGCCCAAAAAGCCCTTTTTAGGGCTAGAACTTCAGTCGTTTTTTTTTTATTTTATTTGTAATTTTATTTGCATTTGCCTGGCTGTCAGCCTGTGTGTGAGGCTCACAGCATATACTGTGATTAGTGCCACCACTGATATCTGCTTAACATTAAAAAAAAAACATCATTTTGCTAGTGTAATCTAATTTCATTTTCTATCAACCCTGTGTTTCAGGCCCACATCATATACTGTGATTAATTGCTCTGTGCCACCACTGATATCTGGTGTAACATTAGTGTAAAATTAAAAAAAAAAACTTTTACATCATTTTGCTAGTGTAATCTAATTTTGTAATCTAATTTCATTTTCTATCAGGCCTGTGTGTCAGGCCCACATCATATACTGTGATTAATTCTTCCGTGCCACCACTGATATCTGGTTAACATTAGTGTAAATTTAAAAAAAACAAAAACTTTTACATCATTTTGCTAGTGTAATCTAATTTCATTTTCCATCAGGCCTGTGTGTCAGGCCCACATCATATACTGTGATTAATAGCTCTGTTTTCCACCACTTATATCTGGTGTAACATTAGTGTAAATTTAAAAAAAAATATTTTTTACATCAGTCCTCTTCTAGTGTTATTTAATTTTAGTTGCCAGGCCAGCCTGGCTGCGTCTAGTGCCAGCCTGTGTGTCAGGCTGCCAGCATATACTGTGCCTAATTCCATCCTCAGTGCCACCACTCCTATCTGGTGTAACATTAGTTTAAATTTTGTAAAAAAAAACCTTTTACATCAGTCTTCTAGTGTTATTTAATTTTAGTTGCCAGGCCAGCCTGCCACTAGTGCCAGTCTGTGTGTCAGGCTGCCAGCATATACTGTGCCTACTTCCATCCTCAGTGCCACCACTCCTATCGGTTGTAACATTTGTGTAACTTTTTTTAAAAAAAACTTTTACATCAGTCTGCTAATGTTATTTAATTGCAGTTGCCTGTCTGCCAGCGTTTGTGCCAGGCCTACTTTCCAACTAGTGCCACAAATCATATTTGTTATAACAGTATTGTAAATATTTAAAATAAAACCTTTTTTGACTGTGAATCATCAGTCTGCTAGTGCAATTGAATTGCAGTTGCCTGCCTGTCAGCGTGTGTGCCAGGCCCACTTGCCAACTAGTGCCACCAATCATATTTGTTATAACAGTATTGTAAATATTTAAAATAAAACCTTTTTTGACTGTGAATCATCAGTCTGCTAGTGCAATTGAATTGCATTTTCCTGTCTGCCAGCGTGTGTGTCAGGCCCACTTGCCAACTAGTGCCACCAATCATATTTGTTATAACAGTATTGTAAATATTTAAAATAAAAACTTTTTTGACTGTGAATCATCAGTCTGCTAGTGCAATTGAATTGCAGTTGCCTGCCTGCCAGCGTATGTGCCAGGCCCACTTGCCAAATAGTGCCACCAATCATATTTGTTATAACAGTATTGTAAATATTTTAAAAAAAACTTTTTTGACTGTGAAACATCAGTCAGCTAGTGTAATCTAATTACAGTTGCCTTCCTCCCAGCGTGTGTGCCAGGCCCACTTGCCAACTAGTGCCACCAATCATATTTGTTATAACAGTAGTGTAAATATTTAAAAAAAAACTTTTTTGACTGTCAAACATCAGTCTGCTAGTGTAATCTAATTGAAGTTGCCTGCTTGGCAGCGTGTGTGCCAGGCCCACTTGCCAACTAGTGCCACCAATCATATTTGTTATAACAGTTTTGTAAATATTTAAAATAAAAACTTTTTTGACTGTGAATCATCAGTCTGCTAGTGCAATTTAATTGCAGTTGCCTGCCTGCCAGTGTGTGTGCCAGGCCCACTTGCCAACTAGTGCCACCAATCATATTTGTTATAACAGTATTGTAAATATTTAAAATAAAACCTTTTTTGACTGTGAATCATCAGTCTGCTAGTGCAATTGAATTGCAGTTGCCTGCCTGCCAGCGTGTGTGCCAGGCCCACTTGCCAACTAGTGCCACCAATCATATTTGTTATAACAGTACTGTAAATATTTAAAATAAAACTTTTTTTGACTGTGAAACATCAGTCAGCTAGTGTAATCTAATTGCAGTTGCCTGCCTCCCAGCGTGTGTGCCAGGCCCACTTGCCAACTAGTGCCACCAATCATATTTGTTATAAAAGTATTGTAAATATTTAAAATAAAACCTTTTTTGACTACTAATCATCAGTCTGCTAGTGCAATTGAATTGCAGTTGCCTGCCTGCCAGCATGTGTGCCAGGCCCACTTGCCAACTAGTGCCACCAATCATATTTGTTATAACAGTACTGGATTGTTCAAAAGGATGGCATATGTGGTGTTTCATGCTGTTGTTTCTGTTGAGGGTCCCGGACCCTCGTATAAAAAGGCTGAAGGAGAACGAACTGTACTGGGTGTCCAAGCATCTTTTTCCATCTCCCGGTTCCTAAAAATTATCTCCGGGTTCCTAAAACCGATGCCATACCTGTACTCTATTGTGCAAAATGATGGCATATGTGGTGTTTCATGCTGTTGTTTCTGTTGAGGGTACGGGACCCTCATATAAAAAGGCTGAAGGAGAACGACCTGTACTGGGTGTCCAAGCATCTTTTTCCATCTCCCGGTTCCTAAAAATTATCTCCGGGTTCCTAAAATCTATGCCATACCTGTACTGGATTGTTCAAAAGGATGGCATATGTTGTGTTTAATGCTGTTGTTTATGTTGAGGGTCGGGGACCCTAGTATAAAAAGGCTGAAGGAGAACGACCTGTACTGGGTGTCCAAGCATCTTTTTCCATCTTCCGGTTCCTAAAAATGATCTCCGGGTTCCTAAAATCAATGCCATACCTGTACTCTATTGTGCAAAAGGATGGCATATGTGGTGTTTCATGCTGTTGTTTCTGTTGAGGGTCCGGGACCCTCGTATAAAAAGGCTGAAGGAGAACGACCTGTACTGGGTGTCCAAGCATCTTTTTCCATCTCCCGGTTCCTAAAAATTATCTCTGGGTTTCTAAAATCGATGCCATACCTGTACTCTATTGTGCAAAAGGATGGCATATGTGGTATTTCATGCTGTTGTGCCTGTTGATGGTGGTGGACCCTTGTATAAAAAGGCTGAAGGAGAACGACCTATACTGGGTGTCCAAGCATCTTTTTCCATCTCCCGGTTCCTAAAAATTATCTCCGGGTTTCTAAATTCGATGCCATACCTGTACTCTATTGTGCAAAAGGATGGCATATGTGGTGTTTCATGCTGTTGTTTCTGTTGAGGGTCCTGGACCCTCGTATAAAAAGGCTGAAGGAGAACGACCTGTACTGGGTGTCCAAGCATCTTTTTCCATCTCCCGGTTCCTAAAAATTATCTCCGGGTTCCTAAAATCGATGCCATACCTGTACTCTATTGTGCAAAAGGAAGTAACCTTACCATGGGTACCAGACTGCATGTCTTGTTGTTATATTTTGTCAGGGTAATCGGGCAGGCCATATAGACCTCCCCCGATAGGGGGAGTAACAGGGATTAAAGTGCCAAGAATAGTACTACTTAACACAACCTTACCATGAGTCCCAGACCGCATGTCTTGTTGTTATATTTTGTCAGGGTAATCATGCAGGCCATATAGACCTCCCCCGATAGGGGGAGTAAAAGGGATTAAAGTGCCAAGAATAGTACTACTTAACACAACCTTACCATGTGTTTCAGACCGCATGTCTTGTTGTTATATTTTGTCAGGGTAATAATGCAGGCCATATAGACCTCCCCCGATAGGAGGAGTAACAGGGATTAAAGTGCTAAGAATAGTACTACTTAACACAACCTAGTTACCATGGCTCCTAGACCGCATGTCTTATTGTTATATTTTGTCAGGGTAATCAGGCAGGCCATATAGACCTCCCCCGATAGGGGGAGTAAAAGGGATTAAAGTGCTAAGAATAGTACTACTTAACACAACCTTAACATGGCTCTCAGACCGCATGTCTTATTGTTATATTTTGTCAGGGTAATCAGGCAGGCCATATAGACCTCCCCCGATAGAGGGAGTAAAATGGATTAAACTGTTAAGAATAGTACTACTTAACACAACCTTACCATGGCTCCCAGACCGCATGTCTTATTGTTATATTTTTGTCATGGTAATCAGGCAGGCCATATAGACCTCCCCCGATAGGGGGAGTAAAAGGGATTAAAGTGCTAAGAATAGTACTACTTAACACAACCTAGTTACCATGGGTCCCAGACCGCATGTCTTATTGTTAAATTTTTTAAGGGTAATTATATATCATGCAGGCCATATAGACCTCCCCCGATAGGGGGAGTAAAAGGGATTAAAGTGCTAAGAATAGTACTACTTAACACAACCTAGTTACCATGGGTCCCAGACCGCATGTCTTATTGTTATATTTTGTCAGGGTAATTATATATCATGCAGGCCATATAGACCTCCCCCAATAGGGGGAGTAAAAGGGATTAAAGTGCTAAGAATAGTACTACTTAACACAACCTTACCATGGCTCCCAGACCACATGTCTTATTGTTATATTTTGTCAAGGTAATCAGGCAGGCCAACAGATCCAAATATAGTAAGACAGCGCCACACTGCTCAGTATTTGTATGAGCACAAACTGGGGTATATATCAGATTGAATATACGAGAAAATAGCAAACCAATGAATGAACCGCTTAACAAATTAAATACCAAATGTGTGAAAATATTTGAGTCAATGGTACTTGTAAAGATAGTCTGGTTCCAAATCAAATGCAAGGGGGTTGCAGCTCCTTCCTTGCCCAAATGTGTCTGTTCCCAGGCTTAGGTAAAAGGTGAGTCAAAGTTAGTTTCTCTAGAAGGAGAAAAGAAAGAGCGCATCCATGATCTAAGTGCAGTAAATAGGTTTACAGTTTATTGAAAAGATAAAACACATATAGATTTACACTCACAAAAGTGCCCTCAAACATATGAGGTATGTCCGTTCCTTAAAAGTTATATACAGAATGCTGCTCCAGCACAGGTGATCCTCCTTACTGTCCCCCTCCGTGTAAGCTGATATACAATACAATCAGGTATCACTGGGTACTAAGTCAAGATAGAAGTGCTGTGAGCTACGTTGTGTATAGAGGAAATTGTGTCACACAGCACTTCTATCTTGACTTAGTACCCAGTGATACCTGATTGTATTGTATATCAGCTTTCACGGAGGGGGACAGTAAGGAGGATCACCTGTGCTGGAGCAGCATTCTGTATATAACTTTTAAGGAACGGACATACCTCATATGTTTGAGGGCACTTTTGTGAGTGTAAATCTATATGTGTTTTATCTTTTCAATAAACTGTAAACCTATTTACTGCACTTAGATCGTGGATGCGCTCTTTCTTTTCTCCTTCTAGAGAAACTAACTTCGACTCACCTAATCAGGCAGGCCATATAGACCTCCCCCGATAGGGGGAGTAAAAGGGATTAAAGTGCTAAGAATAGTACTACTTAACACAACCTAGTTACCATGGGTCCCAGACCGCATGTCTTGTTGTTAAATTTTGTCAGGGTAATAGGGCAGGCCATATAGACCTCCCCCGAGAGGTGGAGTAACACGTATTAAAGCACTAAGAATAGTGCTACTTAACACAACCTAGTTACCATGGGTCCCAGACCGCATGTCTTGTTGTTATATTTTGTCAGGGTAATCATGGAGGCCATATAGACCTCCCCCGATATGGGGAGTAACAGGGATTAAAGTGCTAAGAATAGTACTACTTAACACAACCTAGTTACCATGGCTAACAGACCGCATGTCTTATTGTTATATTTTGTCAGGGTAATCAGGCAGGCCATATAGACCTCCCCCGATAGGGGGAGTTAAAGGGATTAAAGTGCTAAGAATAGTACTACTTAACACAACCTTACCATGGCTCCAAGACCGCATGTCTTATTGTTATATTTTGTCAGGGTAATCAGGCAGGCCATATAGACCTCCCCCGATAGGGGGAGTAAAATGAATTAAACTGCTAAGAATAGTACTACTTAACACAACCTTACCATGGCTCCCAGCCCGCATGTCTTATTGTTATATTTTGTCAGGGTAATCAGGCAGGCCATATAGACCTCCCCCGATAGGGGGAGTAAAAGGGATTAAAGTGCTAAGAATAGTACTACTTAGCACAACCTTACCATGGCTCCCAGACCGCATGTCTTATTGTTATATTTTGTCAGGGTAATCAGGCAGGCCATATAGACCTCCCCGATAGGGGGAGTAAAAGGGATTAAAGTGCTAAGAATAGTACTACTTAACACAACCTAGTTACCATGGGTCCCAGACCGCAAGTCTTGTTGTTAAATTTTGTCAGGGTAATCGGGCAGGCCATATAGACCTCCCCCGATAGGTGGAGTAACACGTATGAAAGCGCTAAGAATAGTACTACTTAACACAACCTAGTTACCATGGGTCCCAGACCGCATGTCTTGTTGGTATATTTTGTCAGGGTAATCATGCAGGCCATATAGACCTCCCCCGATAGGGGGAGTAAAAGGGATTAAAGTGCTAAGAATAGTACTACTTAACACAACCTAGTTACCATGCGTACCAGACCGCATGTCTTGTTGTTATATTTTGTCAGGGTAATCATGCAGGCCATATAGACCTCCCCCAATAGGGGGAGTAAAAGGGATGAAAGTTCTAAGAATAGTACTACTAAACACAATCTAATTACCATGGGTCCCAGACCGCATGTATTGTTGTAATATTTTGTCAGGGTAATCATGCAGGCCATATAGACCTCCCCCGATGTGGGGAGTAACAGGTATTAAACTGCTAAGAACAGTACTACTTAACACAACCTAGTTACCATGGGTCCCAGACTGCATGTCTTGTTGTTATACTTTGTCAGGGTAATCATGCAGGCCATATAGACCTCCCCAGATAGGGGGAGTAACAGGTATTAAAGTGCTAAGAACAGTACTACTTAACACAACCTAGTTACCATGGGTCCAGACCGCATGTCTTGTTGTTATACTTTGTCAGGGTAATCATGCAGGCCATAGAGACCTCCCCCGATAGGTGGAGTAACACGTATGAAAGCGCTAAGAATAGTACTACTTAACACAACCTAGTTACCATGGGTCCCAGACCGCATGTCTTGTTGGTATATTTTGTCAGGGTAATCATGCAGGCCATATAGACCTCCCCCGATAGGGGGAGTAAAAGGGATTAAAGTGCTAAGAATAGTACTACTTAACACAACCTAGTTACCATGCGTACCAGACCGCATGTCTTGTTGTTATATTTTGTCAGGGTAATCATGCAGGCCATATAGACCTCCCCCAATAGGGGGAGTAAAAGGGATGAAAGTTCTAAGAATAGTACTACTAAACACAATCTAATTACCATGGGTCCCAGACCGCATGTATTGTTGTAATATTTTGTCAGGGTAATCATGCAGGCCATATAGACCTCCCCCGATGTGGGGAGTAACAGGTATTAAACTGCTAAGAACAGTACTACTTAACACAACCTAGTTACCATGGGTCCCAGACTGCATGTCTTGTTGTTATACTTTGTCAGGGTAATCATGCAGGCCATATAGACCTCCCCAGATAGGGGGAGTAACAGGTATTAAAGTGCTAAGAACAGTACTACTTAACACAACCTAGTTACCATGGGTCCAGACCGCATGTCTTGTTGTTATACTTTGTCAGGGTAATCATGCAGGCCATAGAGACCTCCCCCGATAGGGGGAGTTACAGGGATTAAAGTGCTAAGAACAGTACTACTTAACACAACCTAGTTACCATGGGTCCCAGACCGCATGTTTTGTTGTTATACTTTATCAGGGTAATCGGGCAGGCCATATAGACCTCCCCAGATAGGTGGATTAACACGTATTAAAGCGCTAAGAATAGTACTACTTAACACAACCTAGTTACCATGGGTCCCAGACCTCATGTCTTATTATGATATTTTGTCAGGGTAATCATGCAGGCCATATAGACCTCCCCCGATAGGGGAGTAAAAGGGATTAAAGTGCTAAGAATAGTACTATTTAACACAACCTAGTTACCATGGGTACCAGACCGCATGTCTTGTTGTTATATTTTGTCAGGGTAATCATGCAGGCCATATAGACCTCCCCCTGATAGGGGGAGTAAAAGGGATTAAAGTGCTAAGAATAGTACTACTAAACACAACCTAATTACCATGGGTCCCAGACCTTATGTCTTGTTGTTATACTTTGTCAGGGTAATCATGCAGGCCATAAAGACCTCCCCCGATATGGGGAGTAACAGGGATTAAAGTTCTAAGAGTAGTACTACTTAACACAACCTAGTTACCATGGCTCCCAGACCGCATGTCTTATTGTTATATTTTGTCAGGGTAATCAGGCAGGCCATATAGACCTCCCCCGATAGGGGGAGTAAAAGGGATTAAAGTGCTAAGAATAGTACTACTTAACACAACCTTACCATGGCTCACAGCCCGCATGTCTTATTGTTATATTTTGTCAGGGTAATCAGGCAGGCCATGTAGACCTCCCCCGATAGGGGGAGTAAAATGAATTAAACTGCTAAGAATAGTACTACTTAACAAAACCTTACCATGGCTCGCAGACCGCATGTCTTATTGTTATATTTTGTCAGGGTAATTATATATCATGCAGGCCATATAGACCTCCCCCGATAGGGGGAGTAAAAGGGATTAAAGTGCTAAGAATAGTACTACTTAACACAACCTAGTTACCATGGGTCCCAGACCGCATGTCTTGTTGTTAAATTTTGTCAGGGTAATCGGGCAGGCCATATAGACCTCCCCCGATAGGTGGAGTAACACGTATTAAAGCGCTAAGAATAGTACTACTAAACACAACCTAGATACCATGGGTCCCAGACCGCATGTCTTGTTGTTATATTTTGTCAGGGTAATCATGCAGGCCATATAGACCTCCCCCGATAGGGTGATGTTACGGTACCAACAGCGTACCAAGGGTTAATACCAGATGAACAATGTCCTGCATAGGGAGTCAGCAATTCACAACCCAGCCAGTTTCAGGTTTAAAACAGAATGACATTTATTAAAAGGCTATGCCTAGTATTTATGCAGGTCTGACCCCCCCCCCCCAGATGGGGGTTGAAAAGCTGTTGTACATTACATGGAGGGAACAAACCCTTTGACATGATACAATAGAATTATATTACTTAAACACTTCAACCACAAGACACTCTTGGCCCTTCTTATCACTTAGGCGTTTTCTCTCTGGAGGTGATCAAACAATAGAATGCTTAGCACTAATTAGATTATAGCTGGAGCCAGCAACTCTGTCTTTAGAAATTAGTTTCTTAGCTAAACACAATTAACTCCTTCAGTCCTGACAGAAGGGTCTGTCACATATCTCCCCCCTTGTGGAACACTCCGGCAGACCCGGCTTGACCCTTTGGCGGGTCAACCTGGGGATGACCGGACTAGGAGGTGGTAGGCATGTCAGTTTGCCAGGACAATCCATCTGTATTCCCGTTATGAGAGAGAATTCCTGTCCATACAAAGAAGGGTTCAACTTCCTCAGTGCCCAGACTAGGGCTAAACAGTCCTTCAAAATCCCATCAGCTTCTTTACGAGTTTTCTGTACCTGCTCTTTATAGGTATCCACAATCCCTTCATACTGACACAGGGTGCCCTTGAGTTGCTGCACCTCACTATGAGCCAGCGTCAGCTTCTCCTCAAGTGTCGCTAAGTTTGTCTTTAATGTTTCATGTCCCACTCTCAAGCTGGTGTTTTCTGCAGTCTGTCGGTGCAGCTTGTCTAGCAGAGATTCACGTTCTAAACATGTTTTTTCCTCTGCGCTCCTCTTCTCCTTCATCAGCGCATTGTAACGGGACTTCCACGTATCAATAGCGGATAGAGATTTACTGAGCTCAGCGTCCTGGGGCTTAGCAGCAGGGGGGTCAGTCTCTGCTGCACGGATCTGAGCACGGGTAGTCACAGGGTTAACATCAGCGGGACCCATGGGAGCATAGGCAGAAACAAGGGGAGCCAAGTCATTTCCAAGAAGAACATCAGCAGGTAAGTCCTTCTTGACCCCCACATTCACAGGTCTAGCGCCCACTCCCCAATCCAAATGTACCCTGGCAACAGGTAGGCTGAACACATCGCCCCCTGCTACCCTCACAGCCACAGTGTCTCCAGTGTACTGTTTCTCAGACACCAAGTTCTTTTGAAGCAAGGTCATGGTAGCACCAGTATCCCGTAGACCACTGACCTTCTTCCCATTCACTTTAACCAGTTGCCGGTTATTCCGGTGGGCAGCTTGCACAAGGTCTGCCTCATGTAGGATGCTCCAGCATTCTTGCGCCTCTACGTAGCGGGCCGCAGGCTGAGAGTTACGTGGGATTCCGCCGGCGGGTCTTCTCCAGGACTGTGCTTGGTTCGCTGCATTTAGGGGACACTCTGGTCTTTTGTGCCCTAGTTGCTTACATCCAAAGCACCAAATAGGCTGTGAGTAGCCCCGTGAATTGAACCGGGCTCTCTGAGGGTAGTTCGTGGCCGGAGGCCGTGTGGTATAGCGGTGCGCCGGGGGTTGGTAACTGGCAGCTGCTGGGGTGACTGGGGGTCTGTACTCCACTCTAGCAGGGGGCTTAGTGGTAGCAGTGTCCAGTTTGCGGGCATCCATATACTCATCTGCCAGGCGAGCAGCTTCATGCAGGGTGGAGGGTTTACGGTCCCGAACCCACTCTCTAACTCCTGCTGATAACTTGTCAAAGCAATGTTCCAACAGGAATAGCTGCAGCACCTCTTCCCCAGATACGGCTTGGCACCCCGCTATCCAGTGAGCTGCTGTGCGGTGCACCTTACATGCCCACTCAACGTAGGAATCACCAGCTAATTTAACAGTGTCTCTGAACCGCCTCCGGTATGCCTCCGGTGTAACCGCATACCTGGAGAGCAGAGCCTCTTTCACAGTATTATAATCCCCAACCTCCTCATCTGGAATGGCCCGAAAAGCCTCACTGGCCCGGCCGGATAATTTTCCAGATAATATCGTGACCCAGTCCTCTGTGGGTACCTTGTGTAGTGCACATTGCCTCTCAAAATCCGCAAGGAACCCATCAATCTCTCCTTCTGTTTCCAGGAAGTTTTTAAAAGCTGCAAAATTTACTTTTCTCTTTTCCACTTGGGCTGCTGCAGCGCTGCTTTGGCGAAGTAGGTTGGCCTCCACAGCTGCTATGACCCGGTCGATAATTTCCGCAGATGGGTTGGGGCCATAATATGCCAGTCTTATTTTAACCGCCCGATCAAAGCTTGCTTCTTCAGGGGTTCTGTCTGATATGCTGGGCCCATTGGTTCCTTCTGTCCCTGGTACTCTTTCCATCTTAGTCAGTATTGTAATAATCCCCCTCTTCCTGAGGTTACTGGCTTGTGTAGTTGCTCTTCTGGGCGATAAGGTTCATTCCGTCGCTTGCCACCAATGTTACGGTACCAACAGCGTACCAAGGGTTAATACCAGATGAACAATGTCCTGCATAGGGAGTCAGCAATTCACAACCCAGCCAGTTTCAGGTTTAAAACAGAATGACATTTATTAAAAGGCTATGCCTAGTATTTATGCAGGTCTGACCCCCCCCCCCCAGATGGGGGTTGAAAAGCTGTTGTACATTACATGGAGGGAACAAACCCTTTGACATGATACAATAGAATTATATTACTTAAACACTTCAACCACAAGACACTCTTGGCCCTTCTTATCACTTAGGCGTTTTCTCTCTGGAGGTGATCAAACAATAGAATGCTTAGCACTAATTAGATTATAGCTGGAGCCAGCAACTCTGTCTTTAGAAATTAGTTTCTTAGCTAAACACAATTAACTCCTTCAGTCCTGACAGAAGGGTCTGTCACAGGTGAGTAAAAGGGATTAAAGTGCTAAGAATAGTACTACTTAACACAACCTAGTTACCATGCGTACCAGACCGCATGTCTTGTTGTTATATTTTGTCAGGGTAATCATGCAGGCCATATAGACCTTCCACGATAGGGGGAGTAAAAGGGATGAAAGTTCTAAGAATAGTACTACTAAACACAACCTAATTACCATGGGTCCCAGAATGCATGTATTGTTGTTATACTTTGTCAGGGTAATCATGCAGGCCATATAGACCTCTCCCAATATGGGGAGTAACAGGTATTAAACTGCTAAGAACAGTACTACTTAACACAACCTAGTTACCATGGGTCCCAGACCGCATGTCTTGTTGTTATACGTTGTCAGGGTAATCATGCAGGCCATATAGACCTCCCCAGATAGGGGGAGTAACAGGTATTAAAGTGCTAAGAACAGTACTACTTAACACAACTGTAAGGAAAGTGGTTGCAGTAATTGCTCATATAACACTTGCTTAAACTTGTGTGACTTTGCCTTTAAGAGAGTGAAAGCATAAGACACTTGCACTAACTTGTGTGACTTTGCCTTTAAGAGAGTGTGCCTTTAACAGAGTAAAAGTCATGCTACAAGTGGTAAACAACCGATGGAGGCTGATGATAAGAAGTCAAAACCCAGACAGAACAAGGGTGCAACCTTGGCAGGGGTCACTTACTGACATTCAGGAACATCTTGATAACACATTGGTATAGGGGCTAATGCCTAGTAATATTGTTAAATGATGAATTATTATTAATTGCAATAGGCTAAGTAATATCAATTGCAATAGGCTAAGTAATAAAGCCATTATGATGTTTAGCTATTAATTATATCTATGGAAAGATTGTTAAAACTATTATTGATGTATTTGACAGAAGTAACTGCATAAGACCACATAATCAGATATATAATGTTAAGCAGAAAAACATGTTTGTTTGAAACTAAAGATGACGGCATCGCAGTTTAGTAATACGTCAGAGATAGTACCTGGGCATGCCCTGATAAGCTTGGTTGAGGCTAAGACAGACTGGCCAGATGTCTTGGGCCATAGCCAACCTCAGAGGGAGAGGTCTCAGGATCTGTGGAGTTGCGCCAAAACTGTTACACAAGTGAACAGTATAAAGAGGGGTACATCTAGGCAATCTGATCATGTCTGAGTCTGAGTCTGAGAGTCTGAGAGTCTGAGTGTCTGAGCGTCTGTGTATTTGTGGTGTGTGTATTTGAGTGTATTTTTGGGGCCTGTGGATGGACGCATCTTCAGTGTTGTTTCCCGCTGATCGCCTGTTTTTCTCCTGGTCCAAAGATTGCCCAGATGTCCCCTCCCATTGCGCCCCAGAAGCGGCAGGATAGGATGATGCAACCAGAGATCACGGTGATGTATTAATTTGTTTGTATAGAACTAGCTAGACTTGTTTTAGTGGTAATACAATATAAGATTGTTATCAGTCGTTGCGCAGGCAACTGAATGTAACTAAAAGCTGCATAGATGATTATATGAGTATTGCAATTGCATAGAGTGTTATAAGTATGAATAGTGGTTTGTGGTATTTTGTTTCCATGATTATGTTGCAGAATAAACCATCATTGTTATTATAAGATTGTTAAAACCTGTGTAATGTGTCAGTCATTTCCTTGCTGAAAAGTGATATATGATAACATCATATCCTGAGAAAAGAATCACATAACATTATTGGCGTAGTCGGTCGGCAGGATACATAATTGTTTATCACTTGAGCAAAGAAACTGACAGTTTTAAAATAATTGATATTGCACAGGTATATACATATTAACGTATATTGTTATTGTTACTGTGAATTTATTGATTGATGTCAGCAATAATTGAAGGTATTATGAAAATGTTTAGGAAGAAAGCACCAACGGTTACCCCTTCACGGCCTCAAATTATTGTGGCTTGGGAGGGGACCCCATATCAGGAACTAGCAGGGGAAGTCTTGTCTGGGACTGACCTCCCAGATAATGCTGAATTTTTTTACAAAATAGAACCTTGTGAAGTGTTGAATAAATTACAGAATGTAAAAATTAAGACAAATTCAGACACAGAAAGGTTACATAAGAAATTATGGGTGTTATTACAGGCATACAGAAAGACACACGAGCAGTTAGAGGAAGCTGTAGAGCAGACGGTGTGCCTGCAGAGTCAGAATAAATTGCTATTAAAAAAGAGCCAGTGTTATGAAGATGTAGCTCAACAGGCTGTGGTTAAGGTAGCCAGGGCCAAAGTAAAGTGGAAGGGTGGTAGGTTGAGCAAAAGTAAGTTACAATCAGTATTACAGAGCAGGGCCAGATGGGACCCTGGGGGGTGGGATGAAACTTTGCAGAAATGGAAGGTCCATTTGGGAAAAGCAGTAAATGTACTGAATGACAGATCTATCACTGACAGTGAAATCTCACTGTCCAGAATGATAGGCACACAGGAGTACATTGAGCATCATGCTCAACATTCTGTGGTAACGTGTTGGGAAACTAGCCCTGAGGGGAAAATGTCCCTAGTTGATTCCCAAACAAAGTCCACTGGAAAAGGATACCAATACCTGGATGGGACAAAAAGGGCCAGTGCCCCTGAAGCCCCAGGGCCAGGGTTGGGCTTGCTTTCATTGGAGGACCTGGAGTAATATTTCCAGGGCCCATACGAAATAGGCCAAGCTCCCAGTATCAGTATGGTCTATTTTAAGCAGGCTTTGATTGATACTGGAGTGGAGGCAACTTAGATTTATTAGGGGGGGGGTGAGACTATAGAAGTAAAACAAGCAGGGGTGGCATTGAAAGTAGGAAGTCTCCCTAAGCAGTGATGTTTTGTTTTAATTGTACCCATCCCAGAGTATTTAATTAGCATAGATGTATTAAAAGGGAAGTTACAATGTAGTGAATGTAGTCAAGGATAGGGAGCAATGATTGGCTGCATGTGCCTGCGGGCAAGTGCTATTTACAGAATTAATTTGAAGTATGTTTCCTTCCTAGATTCTTGTTGACAGGGCTGTTATTGTAACTGGTGCTCTGTTGGGACTCCTTTTGGCCGCATGCGTAAGCCAAGCACTGATAAGCCAGAGGATGAAACGTGAGGTGTCCGGTGCCAGCTATCACACCTTCTATGAGGGAAGCATGACCGTTCCGTATTGCACAACATGGGCATCCTGCTCCATCCCATTTACCTTTGATGACGACGTAACCTGTTTGACCAAAAATTAATATGGAAGTTGGATGTTCCTTACCAAGCGGGAAAGGGTGGTATTTGAACTATCAGAAGAAGAGACAATTACCTGTGACATCCCTTCCTCCACTGTACATTGTGTAACTAAAGATTTTTGTTCTGCTGCAGTGACCAGGGAAGACTGTAAGGAGTCTAAGGAGGATGAGAGCTGGACAATTGTTTTACAGGATGAGAACTTAATATTTGAACTGCAAGAAGGGGTTGGGTTGATTTGTGAAAATCCCAGTATGCCTTCCACTTCCCCAAAACTAACAGTGGGGATTGAGGAACGCATTTTAGGTTGTAAAACATCCATTGATACACAGGTTCGTGCTGTAATGTTAAACATATCATACACTGATGGGGAACCAGAGGGACTGACATATGTGTGTAAATATACAGGAAAGGAGTCATCTGAACCTCTTTTAATGTATATCAGGAGACCTGTAATGGATGGGAAATTATTAAACAACCGACACAAGGGAAAGAGGGACCATGCACGGCGCCATTTAGGCTCCCTGCATGCCTCCTCATGGGAACTTGATAATACCTTTGTAAAAACTGCCAAAGATGTGTTTAATGTGACAAATTTTCAGGGACCATGTTGGGTATGTGGGTTTGTGCCTCACGGGCAGACTAGGGGTTACCCTTATTTAGGTGTCCCTTTAACCATGAGTATGCTTGCCGATATGATTGGGAATAAGACTGTGTGGAATTTTACAGGTCTTAACACACCAGGTAGGGATGACTTGCTGGATAAGTTGCATCTAGCTAATAATGTGACTACAGGTGCTATTATGTTTCAGAATCTAGATGGGGATATATATAGTACTAATAACCTAACCCAGCTACCTGACATGATAATGTTAATGTATAACATAGGACGGCTAGTTAAAAATAGGACAGGGGTATTCAACATTAAACTGAAATTCTATGACTTCTCATATTTGACATATGCCCATGAGAAATGGAAGTCTAAGTTTGGTGAGCCCAGAGACCTTATTAAAGACTGGTACCAACTCAATAGGGAAACACTAGCAGGTAACACACGGACTAAGGATGGGAGGAAGCGATTGAATAGGATATGTCCTCCTTTTGTTAAGCTGCCAGTGGGATATTATTGGTTGTGTGGGAGGTGGGCAGTAAAGGTAATACCTTGCACCCATTATGGCCCATGCTTTTTAGGATATATATTCCCTGCTTTTAACATAACCACCATGCTTCCACCACCTATATTGCATAGAACACGAAGATACCTTGACCTGGACAAAATAAACAATGGAGTTAAAATTAGTGAAGGTATGCGCCTGCTTGCAACATTTGTCCCTCATTATGGGGCTGCTACAGCCCTCACTAGATTAAACACGCTAGCTGATTTAGTAGATGAAGCTTTTAACGTAACTGGAGATGCAATAAAGCTTTTAGCATTGGAACAGGAACAAATTAGGATGGTGGCATTACACAATAGAATGGCTCTAGACTACCTCCTAGCTGCAGAAGGAGGAGTTTGCCAGAGAATCCACCAGCAATGCTGTATGTACATAGAAGACAATGCAGGTAGAATTAAACATGACCTACACAGATTAGAAGAAGTGCAAAAGCACATACGTGAGGTACATGACGATTCATTTAGCAAATGGCTTAAGGACTTTGACTGGACTTTTGGACTGGGGGGATGGCTTGGAAGCTTAGGCAAAACTATAGTTAAATGGCTATTAATAAGTCTGGCTTGCTTGTGTGCGATATTCATTATAGTAAAAATGTTTGGATGTTTCTGTAATACATTAGGTAGGATGTGTTTTAAACCAAAAGACAATATTACTTGAGTGTTTTAATTATTAAGGTATGTGTTTAGAAACAAGCAAGGTGTCACATGACCAAGGGGTGGAATGTAAGGAAAGTGGTTGCAGTAATTGCTCATATAACACTTGCTTAAACTTGTGTGACTTTGCGTTTAAGAGAGTGAAAGCATAAGACACTTGCACTAACTTGTGTGACTTTGCCTTTAAGAGAGTGTGCCTTTAACAGAGTAAAAGACATTAATTAACTTCAAGTAGATGACAGTGAATTTCGCTAAGTCATGCTACAAGTGGTAAACAACCGATGGAGGCTGATGATAAGAAGTCAAAACCCAGACAGAACAAGGGTGCAACCTTGGCAGGGGTCACTTACTGACATTCAGGAACATCTTGATAACACATTGGTATAGGGGCTAATGCCTAGTAATATTGTTAAACAATGAATTATTATTAATTGCAATAGGCTAAGTAATATCAATTGCAATAGGCTAAGTAATAAAGCCATTATGATGTTTAGCTATTAATTATATCTATGGAAAGATTGTTAAAACTATTATTGATGTATTTGACAGAAGTAACTGCATAAGACCACATAATCAGATATATAATGTTAAGCAGAAAAACATGTTTGTTTGAAACTAAAGATGACGGCATCGCAGTTTAGTAATACGTCAGAGATAGTACCTGGGCATGCCCTGATAAGCTTGGTTGAGGCTAAGACAGACTGGCCAGATGTCTTGGGCCATAGCCAACCTCAGAGGGAGCGGTCTCAGGATCTGTGGAGTTGCGCCAAAACTGTTACACAAGTGAACAGTATAAAGAGGGGTACATCTAGGCAATCTGATCATGTCTGAGTCTGAGTCTGAGAGTTTGAGAGTCTGAGTGTCTGAGCGTCTGTGTATTTGTGGTGTGTGTATTTGAGTGTATTTTTGGGGCCTGTGGATGGACGCATCTTCAGTGTTGTTTCCCGCTGATCGCCTGTTTTTCTCCTGGTCCAAAGATTGCCCAGATGCCCTCCCATTGCGCCCCAGAAGCGGCAGGATAGGATGATGCAACCAGAGATCACGGTGATGTATTAATTTGTTTGTATAGAACTAGCTAGACTTGTTTTAGTGGTAATACAACATAAGATTGTTATCAGTCGTTGCGCAGGCAACTGAATGTAACTAAAAGCTGCATAGATGATTATATGAGTATTGCAATTGCATAGAGTGTTATAAGTATGAATAGTGGTTTGTGGTATTTTGTTTCCATGATTATGTTGCAGAATAAACCATCATTGTTATTATAAGATTGTGAAAACCTGTGTAATGTGTCAGTCATTTCCTTGCTGAAAAGTGATATATGATAACATCATATCCTGAGAAAAGAATCACATAACAACAACCTAGTTACCATGGGTCCCAGACCGCATGTTTTGTTGTTATACTTTGTCAGGATAATTATGCAGGCTATATAGACCTCCCCCGATAGGGGGAGTAACAGGTATTAAAGTGCTAAGAATAGTACTACTTAACACAACCTAGTTACCATGGGTCTCAGACCACATGTTTTGTTGTTATACTTTGTCAGGGTAATCATGCAGGCCATATAGACCTCCCCCGATAGGGGGAGTTACAGGGATTAAAGGATTAAAGTGCTAAGAATAGTACTACTTAACACAACCTAGTTACCATGGGTCCCAGACCGCATGTCTTGTTGTTATACTTTGTCAGGGTAATCATGCAGGCCATATAGACCTCCCCCGATATGGGGAGTAACAGGTATTAAACTGCTAAGAACAGTACTACTTAGCACAACCTAGTTACCATGGGTCCCAGACCGCATGTCTTGTTGTTAAACTTTGTCAGGGTAATCATGCAGGCCATATAGACCTCCCCAGATAGGGGAAGTAATAGGTATTAAAGTGCTAAGAACAGTACTTCTTAACACAACCTAGTTACCATGGGTCCCAGACCGCATGTCTTGTTGTTATACTTTGTCAGGGTAATCATGCAGGCCATATAGACCTCCCCCGATAGGGGGAGTTACAGGGATTAAAGTGCTAAGAACAGTACTACTTAACACAACCTAGTTACCATGGGTCCCAGACCGCATGTTTTGTTGTTATACTTTGTCAGGGTAATCATGCAGGCCATATAGACCTCCCCCAATAGGGGAGTAACAGGTATTAAAGTGCTAAGAATAGTACTACTTAACACAACCTAGTTACCATGGGTCGCAGACCACATGTTTTGTTGTTATACTTTGTCAGGGTAATCATCCAGGCCATATAGACCTCCCCCGATATGGGGAGTAACAGGTATTAAACTGCTAAGAACAGTACTTCTTAACACAACCTAGTTAACATGGGTCCCAGACCGCATGTCTTGTTGATATACTTTGTCAGGGTAATCATGCAGGCCATATAGACCTCCCCAGATAGGGGGAGTAACAGTATTAAAGTGCTAAGAATAGTACTACTTAACACAACCTAGTTACCATGGGTCCCAAACCACATGTTTTGTTGTTATACTTTGTCAGGGTAATCATGCAGGCCATATAGACCTCCCCCGATAGGGGGAGTAATAGGTATTAAAGTGCTAAGAACAGTACTTCTTAACACAACCTAGTTACCATGGGTCCCAGACCGCATGTCTTGTTGATATACTTTGTCAGGGTAATTATGCAGGCCATATAGACCTCCCCCGATAGGGGGAGTTACAGGGATTAAAGTGCTAAGAATAGTACTACTTAACACAACCGAGTTACCATGGGTCCCAGACCGCATGTCTTGTTGTTATACTTTGTCAGGGTAATCATGCAGGCCATATAGACCTCCCCCGATATGGGGAGTAACAGGTATTAAAGTGCTAAGAACAGTACTTCTTAACACAACCTAGTTACCATGGGTCCCAGACCGCATGTCTTGTTATTATACTTTGTCAGGATAATCATGCAGGCCATATAGACCTCCCCAGATAGGGGGAGTAATAGTTATTAAAGTGCTAAGAACAGTACTTCTTAACACAACCTAGTTACCATGGGTCCCAGACCGCATGTCTTGTTATTATACTTTGTCAGGATAATCATGCAGGCCATATAGACCTCCCCAGATAGGGGGAGTAATAGTTATTAAAGTGCTAAGAACAGTACTTCTTAACACAACCTAGTTACCATGGGTCCCAGACCGCATGTCTTGTTGTTATACTTTGTCAGGGCAATCATGCAGGCCATATAGACCTCCCCAGATAGGGGGAGTAACAGTATTAAAGTGCTAAGAATAGTACTACTTAACACAACCTAGTTACCATGGGTCCCAAACCACATGTTTTGTTGTTATACTTTGTCAGGGTAATCATGCAGGCCATATAGACCTCCCCCGATAGGGGGAGTAATAGGTATTAAAGTGCTAAGAACAGTACTTCTTAACACAACCTAGTTACCATGGGTCCCAGACCGCATGTCTTGTTGATATACTTTGTCAGGGTAATCATGCAGGCCATATAGACCTCCCCCGATAGGGGGAGTTACAGGGATTAAAGTGCTAAGAATAGTACTACTTAACACAACCGAGTTACCATGGGTCCCAGACCGCATGTCTTGTTGTTATACTTTGTCAGGGTAATCATGCAGGCCATATAGACCTCCCCCGATATGGGGAGTAACAGGTATTAAACTGCTAAGAACAGTATTAATTAACACAACCTAGTTACCATGGGTCCCAGACCGCATGTCTTGTTATTATACTTTGTCAGGATAATCATGCAGGCCATATAGACCTCCCCAGATAGGGGGAGTAATAGTTATTAAAGTGCTAAGAACAGTACTTCTTAACACAACCTAGTTACCATGGGTCCCAGACCGCATGTCTTGTTGTTATACTTTGTCAGGGCAATCATGCAGGCCATATAGACCTCCCCCGATAGGGGGAGTTACTGGGATTAAAGTGCTAAGAACAGTACTACTTAACACAACTTAGTTACCATGGGTCCCAGACCGCATGTTTTGTTGTTATACATTGTCAGGGTAATCATGCAGGCCATATAGACCTCCCCCGATAGGGGGAGTAACAGGTATTAAAGGGCTAAGAATAGTACTACTTAACACAACCTAGTTACCATGGGTCCCAGACCGCATGTCTTGTTATTATACTTTGTCAGGATAATCATGCAGGCCATATAGACCTCCCCAGATAGGGGGAGTAATAGTTATTAAAGTGCTAAGAACAGTACTTCTTAACACAACCTAGTTACCATGGGTCCCAGACCGCATGTCTTGTTGTTATACTTTGTCAGGGCAATCATGCAGGCCATATAGACCTCCCCAGATAGGGGGAGTAACAGTATTAAAGTGCTAAGAATAGTACTACTTAACACAACCTAGTTACCATGGGTCCCAAACCACATGTTTTGTTGTTATACTTTGTCAGGGTAATCATGCAGGCCATATAGACCTCCCCAGATAGGGGGAGTAATAGGTATTAAAGTGCTAAGAACAGTACTTCTTAACACAACCTAGTTACCATGGGTCCCAGACCGCATGTCTTGTTGATATACTTTGTCAGGGTAATCATGCAGGCCATATAGACCTCCCCCGATAGGGGGAGTTACAGGGATTAAAGTGCTAAGAATAGTACTACTTAACACAACCGAGTTACCATGGGTCCCAGACCGCATGTCTTGTTGTTATACTTTGTCAGGGTAATCATGCAGGCCATATAGACCTCCCCTGATATGGGGAGTAACAGGTATTAAACTGCTAAGAACAGTATTAATTAACACAACCTAGTTACCATGGGTCCCAGACCGCATGTCTTGTTATTATACTTTGTCAGGATAATCATGCAGGCCATATAGACCTCCCCAGATAGGGGGAGTAATAGTTATTAAAGTGCTAAGAACAGTACTTCTTAACACAACCTAGTTACCATGGGTCCCAGACCGCATGTTTTGTTGTTATACTTTGTCAGGGTAATCATGCAGGCCATATAGACCTCCCCCGATAGGGGGAGTAACAGGTATTAAAGGGCTAAGAATAGTACTACTTAACACAACCTAGTTACCATGGGTCGCAGACCACATGTTTTGTTTTTATACTTTGTCAGGGTAATCATGCAGGCCATATAGACCTCCCCCGATAGGTGGAGTTACAGGGATTAAAGTGCGAAGAATAGTACTACTTAACACAACCTAGTAACCATGGGTCCCAGACCGCATGTCTTGTTGTTATACTTTGTCAGGGTAATCATGCAGGCCATATAGACCTCCCCAGATAGGGGGAGTAACAGGTATTAAACTTCTAAGAACAGTACTACTTAACACAACCTAGTTACCATGGGTCCCAGACCGCATGTTTTGTTGTTATACTTTGTCAGGGTAATCAGGCAGGCCATATAGACCTCCCCCGATATGGGGAGTAACAGGTATTTAAGTGCTAAGAATAGTACTACTTAACACAACCTAGTTACCATGGGTCCCACACCGCATGTTTTATTATTATACTTTGTCAGGGTAATTATATATCTATCAAATCGATCTATTTATCTTCTATTGATTCTATATAACTATCAATCTATGTATATCTATCTATCAAATCTATCTCGTGGCCGGACTGATTTGAGACAGCCACTTGTGTTTAGGCCAAATTTGAAGTAGGAGGACAGACCAATCACCTTCTTCCATCTCCCTGTTCCAAAAATGCAGGCCATATAGACCTCCCCCGATAGGGGGAGTAACAGGTAGTAAACTGCTAAGAATAGTACTACTTAACACACCACGGGTCCCAGACCGCATGTCTTATTGTTATACTCTGTCAGGGAAATCATTTATCTATCAAATCTATCTATTTATCTATCGAATCTATCTAACTATCAATTGTATCTTTGTAAAAAGATGCAGCAAGATTGTTACAATGTTAATATAGTTCTGCAGTGAGATCTTCACAGTCTTTGTAACAAAGTTTCTTGTGTTGACTGATCGAAAAATGTTACAGTTCAGCAAATAATGTCAGCGTGGAGTTAATATAGTAGGATTTTTCATAAAAGTTAAGCGATCATGTTGAACACCTTATTCAGGTTATACTCACACTCTTCCAAATGATTGTAATAACGGCTTGATAGCTTACACTTTTGGAGATTATCAAAAGTAAACAATATCTCCACTCTCTTTGCCTCTCCTTCTATTCTTTCCTCCTCTTTGTCCTCTAATTGCCTTTTTCTTAGATTTGATGGGGTGTAAGATTTCTCTCTTTTTTCTAGAGCTGCAAGGTTCTTTGAGGTGCCCTCCCTCGGAGGGCTGTTGCCTAAAAAATCTTTCTCATTATTAATTATCCCGATATCACATTCATTATCTAAGGTTGCAAATCTATTGTTGGTTTCTAAATGCCAACTATCCATCCTTGATCTATTTCTCCTATTGTCATAGTATTCATCATTTGAATCATAGTATGAATTTCTTTGTTGTCTTGTATTTTGCCAAAAGTTATGGTTATTGTGGTTTCTGTTCTCATGATATTGGGATCTGTACCCATTTCTATATGTATCCCTAAAGTTTTGTGGTATTCTATTGCCATAGTAATTTTCAGAATTTTCATGGTATGTTCTATTGGGATAATTAGGGTTGTGACGATATTGTTGGAAAGGGACCTTATATCTATGTGTCCCATAGTTAGAACAATCTCTCCAATTGGTATTGGATTGGTATTGTTCAGGATATTGTGTATCATATGCATTCTCAAACTGGCCACTTTGTATGTTCCTATTCCCGTATATCTCAAAAATTTTATTTTTTGGTATGTTAGGTGGTATGTGGCCTCTAGAATGTTGTCTATTATTATGTTTATGTTTATCCCAATCCTCAGATTGTGTAGTTACTTTATTAGCATTTTCAATTCTGTCTTTTAATTCTTTAGTTTGTTCCAATAAATCATTCCTATCTCTTTCTAATTTCTTCCATTTGGTGTCTAGTAGGCCATGTTTAAGTTCTATCAATTTATTTACTAGAATATTCTGCCTTTCTTTAAAGTTAGGGTGTTCTCTCTTATTTTCTAATTGATTTTTAAGATCTGTAATTTTAGTATTAATTTCCTCTAAGGTTTCATTACGTGATTTTTTTATAATTTCAATCAATTTTAGTGAAGTTTCTTTTAATGCCAAATCCCATTCTTTTTGGTGTGTTTGTTTTAAAGTGAACGTGCATGCTTTCTTAAATTTCAAGCCTCTAGGGATTATGTTTAAATCTAGGTACCTAGTTTAACTTTGTAACCCGCGCGTGATTCACGCTAAGTGCGGGTCTGTGGACTTTCATTATCCCCTTGGAAATCCTGCAATATCTGACATATAGAGGTTTGAAAAAACAAGCTGTCTCCAATCACGCTGACCGGGTTCAGCCGATTCAAGCTTAGGAAATTTGGAGCAAAGAAAGCAGTTTCCAATCACGCTGACCTGGTTCAGCCGACTCAAGAAAGTAAGAAAAGTTACTAACACTTTGGAGATATTGTTTACTTTTGATAATCTCCAAAAGTGTAAGCTATCAAGCCGCTATTACAATCATTTGGAAGAGTGTGAGTATAACCTGAATAAGGTGTTCAACATGATCGCTTAACTTTTATGAAAAATCCTACTATATTAACTCCACGCTGACATTATTTGCTGAACTGTAACATTTTTCGATCAGTCAACACAAGAAACTTTGTTACAAAGACTGTGAAGATCTCACTGCAGAACTATATTAACATTGTAACAATCTTGCTGCATCTTTTTACAAAGCTCAAACATTTTAACTAAAAATATTTTTTTCCATATTTTTATATTTTTTAAGGTGGTAATCCAATTTTTAAAGGGAGACGTCCCTTCTACTTTATTTAATGTGTAATGTTGTAATTGTATTTTAATGTGAGTAAAGGTATTCATTTCAATTTTATTTGCATCTCCTGTTATTTGACCAAGTGTGGTGAGAACTCAGCTCCTAGCGCCCTCTCTTTTTCTCCTAATTTTGTTTTTTTCGTGACAGTCCTGGGGTGACTGTTTTAGAGTGGCCTTGTTCTCTTTTAGCTATTAGCGCTATACTCCTGTGTTTTTCTATCAATTGTATCTATCAAATATAAATTGCATCTATTGATCTATGTAATTCGTATCTATCAAATGTATATTGCATCTTTTGATCTATGTAATTCTTATCTATCAAATGTATATTGCATCGATTGATCTATGTAATTTGTATCTATCAAATGTATATTGCATCTATTGACCTATGAAATTTGTATCTATCATATGTTTATTTCATGTATTGATCTATGTAATCTATGTATCTATTTATCAAATCTATCTATCTTGTGGTTGTGCAAATGGACTGTTTGCAGTTGTTTGCGGTGCGTTACACGGGGAGTTTGGTCTGTCAGTGTCACTGTGAAGCGGGCGTAACCCTTACACTACCTGATCGATACAACATCATACCTGATGTTTTAAAGCACGTTATTCAAAAAAATTTTAGGAATTTTAGGTGATTAAGGCCCTTTATGGGTTAAAACCAGACTCTGCATCAACTATGTAATTTTCTGTGGGAGTTTTGCCATGGATCCCCTTCCAGCATGCCACAGTCCAGGTGTTAGTCCCCTTGAAACAACTTTTCCATCACTATTGTGGCCAGAAAGAGTCCTTGTGGGTTTTAAAGTTCGCCTGCCTATTGAAGTCAATAGCGGTTCGCCGGTTCGCGAACAGTAGTGGAAGTTCGAGTCTGCCGTTCGCGAACCAAAATTTTAAGGTTTGCGACATCACTACATATAGTGCCAGCTGATACATTTGTACCCTGTGCCTGAAAGTCAGCTTGAATTTGTTTGGAAGGTTCTTTATCCACCATTCGAACAATCCTTTGTTGCAATCTTTGATCAATTTTTCTCTTTTGTCCACGTCCAGGGAGATTAGCTATAGTGCCATGGGTTATAAACTTCTTGAAAATGTTGCGCACAGTAGACACAGGAACATTAAGATCTCTGGAGATGGACTTGTAACCTTGAGATTGTCCATGCTTTTCCACAATTTTTGTTCTGAAATCCTCAGACAATTCTTTGCTGCTTTTTCTCTTCTCCATGCTCAGTGTGGCACACAGAGACACACAACAAAAAGGTTGAGTCCATTTTTCACCATTTTAACTGGTCACAAACTTGGAATGCAATTGTTTCTTACAATTTTGAGAAGGTGCCAATAATGTCGTCCAGTCCATTTTTGGAGTTTTGAGTGGAATGTGTCAGATTTGGCTTTTTTTCTCTCTACTTTTTGTGTCATACCAATGCAAACAAAATAAATAAACACAAGAATGCCAAAAGATTTGTAATTGCAACAATTTTCTGGGTGAAGTGGTGCATTATCTGACAGAAATACAGGGGTGCCAATATTTGTGCATATTACTGTATATAGGTATAAAACACATAAATGGAATGCACCCTCAGTCCGGACTGGGTACACATCCTGAGTCACTGTAAAACCCACATCCCTGAATACTTTCAGACAGCTGTACAGTTTTCAGCAACTCAAACAGTTAACCCCAGACCAGCCTGGGTGACAAGCCCATAGGTAGGGTAAATGACAAAAAGTAAAGTGCTTGAGTGGCTGGAAACTGTACAGCTGTCTGTAAATATTCAGGACTATGGGTTTTACAGTGACATAGGATGTGTACCCAGTCCGGTCTAAGAGTGCAGTACATTTCTGTGTTTTGTATGTGCTTAGGGAAATTACAAAAATCTGTATCATCCTGGTAGTTCTCAGTATGTTTGTTTGAAAGCATACATTGTGTGTGTGTAGGTTAGGCTCCCTAGAGGGGAAAGCCCATGACGTGGTCTTGGGCTTAAACTATTTGGTGCCAAATACCAAATGCTGCTAACTCTCCCAGTTTGGCGTTTAAATATTTATTTAAGAATATATAGAACATATTCTGCTGTGCGAACATTGGAATTTCAAAAATACATAATTCATAACAAATGTAGTGCTCTTGAATAAATGTGATCAGGTTAGCTCATGAGTATGGCTCCATTGAAGTCTATGAGGAGAATACGGTAACACTTTTGCAATATCTGAAGTTCAACTCTATGGCCTCTAGTTATCAAGCTCCGTATTTACCTGCATTCACCGGCCCAGTACGCTCACCTAAGCTCGCCTAACATCGCCGCCGCGGACCTGAATACGTTCACCAAAGTTATCAAGAAAGCTGTCAAGAAGAGCCCCCTGCACCTAAATAAACTTATTACCCCCTAAACCGCCGCTCCTGGACCCCTCCGTAACTATAATAAATATATGAACCCCTAAACTGCCACTCCCGGACACCACCGCCACCTACATTATACCTATTAACCCCTAATCTGCTGCCCCCTATACCGCCGCAACCTACATAAAGTTATTAACCCCTATCCTGCCGATACCGGACCCCGCCGCAAATAAATTAATTGTTTAACCCCTTAACCGCCGCACCCAGAGCCCTCCGCCACCTACATTACATTTATTAACCCCTATCCTGCCCCCCCTACACCGCCGACACCTACAGTACATTGTTTAACCCCTAATCTACCCCCCCTACACCGCCGACACTATATTAAATGAATTAACCCCTAAACCTAAGTCTAACCCTAACCCTAACACCCCCCTAACTTAAATATTATTTAAATTAATCTAAATAAATATTCCTATAATTAAATAAATTAATCCTTTTTAAAACTAAATACTTACCTATAAAATAAACCCTAAGATAGCTACAATATAACTGATAGTTACATTGTAGCTATTTTAGGGTTTTATTTTTATTTTACAGGCAACTTTGTAATTATTTTAACTAGGTACAATAGCTATTAAATAGTTATTAACTATTTAATAGCTACCTAGCTGAAATAACTACAAAATTACCTGTAAAATAAATCCTGACCTGGGGGCGGAGCTAACCGCAGAACAGAGTGGCAGCAGATTTGGAGAGCTCTCTCCAGTTTTTGATCTATAAAAGTTATTTAACAACTAAAACTCCACAGAAAAGGTGAAAAACTGTCACCAATAATAGTCAGAAGCTCCCAAAGACTGAATCGAGAGAAATACAGAGCAGGGGCGAGATTTTTCTACCTTCCACTTGCATAGGACGGAGCAGTGATAGCCACCTAGCAGTGAGCCCTGCAGCGGATCAGAAGCACTAGCTCCCAAGAACCCGGAGGGTCGGGGCTCCGGTTTGGGGCACACTGAGAGTGACCTGGCATCATCTTGTGGACCAGACCCGTGGGACAGCAAAACGGCCTATTTCTCATGCCGCACTCTCAATTGCAGCTGTGGAGGAAGCGCCAGATCTAGCAGTTACCTTGCGGCCCGGACGGCCGGGCACCGGAGAACATCTACTCACTGAAGAGGCTCGGACTTAGCCGAAAACATCTGCCATCTGCCTTACCGAGCCGGCTGCTATACACACTACCTGCCTCCTGTGATCCGGAGGGTCGGGGCTCCGCTCCGGATCGAGCAGTGTCCATCTGCGTGCTCAGAAGAAGGTACCGGAGGAGCGTCTTTGGTAAGAGATCACAAGTAAGACTGGCCCTCCCTCACGACCAGCAGCCTACCTGGCTTAGTGGCCCAAATCCATAAATTGCAGTGCGCCATGCTTTTGTTTTTGGGCGAGAATTTACGCCATTTTGGAGCCTTCTTCCTGTATCTGCTGCAGGCCTAGACAAGAAAATAAAGCAGCCTGACCAAAAGCGGGTAAGAGTCCCTATCATATACAGCGAATTCCTCCCTGCTGAGAACCCCATTGCCCCACTGGCTGCAGGTTGTGATATTAGTCTTAAGCTTCCAGACCTTGGGACCTGCAGTCAGTCTTACTACACATCATAATTCTGTGCATAACGGCCATATAGCCTGTCACCTCCTAAATAGACGTTCAGCAGGACATTCCACACCTGCTCTGGGCCATATAATATAACATTGTATGACTGTTACCAGCACACATGTTCTAAAAATAAGACTGAAAGGACTCCCTTAGCCCAGTAATAGTGCACAAATTACTGTGAGCTGAAATCAAGCACATTACTGCTCTCCACCACCCCGTAGCTCTATTGGGGCAAATTGAGTGACTTTGATCTGTATGTGGTGGGAGCTGTGTTATTGTCTGGTGTCCTATATATATGCAAGTTTTTTGTTTCAAGTATAGTGTAATTGCTGTTTATATGGTTACCTTGCTTTGCTCAAATATGGAGGTGTAGTTCACGTGACAAGGGATAAATTTTGCTGGATTAGTCACTTTTACCTTTCATTTCAGTTTCTTGTACTTGTTTGGGCTTCCTAGACATAATTTACCCCCTCAGTAATTGTTAATTGGTTCTGTCACTTCAGATACCAAGATACCCTAGACATTATACTGCAACCTATCTGTACACAAACACAATCACCTGAACTATAAACCATTCGCAGCCACTCTCTTACACTCACCATAGTACCTTTTGACCATTTTAACCACTACAACACAGTTTACTGCTAAATACTACCGGCTCAGTCCGGGCCCAAAACCCCACTGTTTATAACTCACATATATAGAACAGTTGCCCTAACCTCCACATCACATAGTCACTCACTCTGTCACGTTCCTAACATATACCTCTAGGTAAATCTACACTCTATTTGCATACCACAAATTACTGCTTCATCCTATCCTCCTTCCTCTAGGTTTAAGAGGCATTTTCTATTTTGAGGAACACTACTACCACACAATCCTCTGGTTGCTTGTATTAAAATTAGAATTATATTGGTGTCTTACCACCCTACTAGTAGGGCATGCCCTCAGCACGCATCTAGCATCTCACAGGCCAACTCTAGTTGCTGTAACTTCCCTAGCACCTCATCCTTTCCGGTCCAGTTAGTCTGGACTGGTCACTCCCACTACCCTTTTTCCCTTCTGCATAGTCGCATCCTACATTTCCCTGAGGTGCTGGGGGCCTAAAAACTGGATCTTATATACTGTGTGGAAATTTACAATTTTTTTGCGTATTGCATAATGTCTTAATAATAATGTCATAATTTTATAGGGTGTTAAGTATCCCTGCTCCGCAGTGCGAGTTTAGGTAGCAACAATCTGATAACCTTGCCTAACATTGATGTCTAACGGTGGGATCGCTATAGAAATCCCTTATTCAATATAAATGTCTTAAATTGTAGTGGGAGTTAATCAACTTTTATTTGCAGCTTGAACAAAAGTAGAAAGAGTGGCACAATCTCATGATAAAGTGACTCATCCCCTCAGGTTGACTTTTCTGCCTCACACTAGTAACTAATCTTGGTTCCACAACCATACATTGCAGCCTTTCCACGATGCCTCATGGTTCTAGGAAGCAGGGGAAGACCCCCACTGCAACTAAAAAACATAATTTATGCTTACCTGATAAATTTATTTCTCTTGTAGTGTATCCAGTCCACGGATCATCCATTACTTATGGAATATATTCTCCTTCCCAACAGGAAGTTGCAAGAGTCACCCACAGCAAAGCTGCTATATAGCTTCTCCCCTAACTGCCATATTCAGTCATTCGACCGAAAACATGCAGAGAAAGGAAACCATAGGGTGCAGTGGTGACTGTAGTTCAAGTGAAAAAATTACCTGCCTTAAAGTGACAGGGCGGGCCGTGGACTGGATACACTACAAGAGAAATAAATTTATCAGGTAAGCATAAATTATGTTTTCTCTTGTTAAGTGTATCCAGTCCACGGATCATCCATTACTTATGGAATACCCATACCAAAGCTAAAGTACACGGATGATGGGAGGGACAAGGCAGGAACTTAAACGGAAGTTACCACTGCCTGTAAAAAAACCCTTTCTCCCAAAAATAGCCTCCGAAGAAGCAAAGTATCAAATTTGTTAAATTTGAAAAAGTATGAAGCGCAGACCAAGACTCCATCTTGTAAATCTGTTCAACAGAAGCCACATTTAAAAAAGGCCCAAGTGAAAACCACAGCTCTAGTAGAATGAGCTGCAATCCCTTCAGGAGGCTGCTGACCAGCAGTCTCATAAGCTAAATTAATTATGCTTTTTAACCAAAAGGACAGAGAGGCTACTGAAGTCTTTTGACCTCTCCTCTGTCCAGAATAGACAACAAACAAGGTGAACGTTTGATGAAAACTGTATTAGCTTGTAAGTAAGATTTTAAAGCACAAACCACGTCCAATATTGTGTAATAGACGTTCCTTCTTTGAGGAAGGATTAGGATACAAGCATGGAGCAAATATCTCTTGAGTGATGTTCTTGTTGGATACCGCCTTAGGAAAAAACCCAGGTTGGTACGCAGGACTACCTTATCCGTACGAAGGACCAGATAAGGAGAATCACATTGTAACACAGATAACTTGGAGACTCTACGAGTCGAGGAAATAGCTACCCAAAAAGAACTTTCCAAGATAAAGATTGATATCTATGGAACAAAAAAAAAAAAAGGTTCAAACGGAACTTCCTGAAGAAACTTAAGAACCAGGTTTAAGCTCCATGGCAGAGCAAAGCTGACAACCCTTTTCTCAAAAACATCTTGGAGAAAAGATAATATCCTGGGAATCCAGACTTTACTCCATGAGTAACCCTTGGATTCATAAAAATCAGATATTTACACCATATCTATGTTCATTTTCCTAGAGACAGGCTTACATGTCTGTATTAAGGTATCAATGACTGACTCGGAGAAGCCATGCTTTGATACCATCAAGCGTTCAGTCTCCAGACAGTCCATCTTTTTTCAGATTGATTCTATTTAGATGGTTGAAAGGACCCTGAGGTAGGGGGACCTGTCTCAGAAGCAAAGACCGTGATGGAAAGGATGACATGTCCACCAGATCTGCATACCAGGTCCTGCGTGGCTACGCAGGCACTGTCAAAAACACCAAAGCCTTCTCCTGCTTGGTCTTGACCTCCGGAGGAAATCCCACTCCCCCGGAAGAAAAAGTCTGACGACTTAGAAAATCCACCTCCCAGTTCTCAACACCTGGGATATGGATAGCTGATAGACAAGAGTGAGTCTCTGTCCAGTGAATTATTGTAAGACTTCTAACCTCGCTAGGGAACTTCTGTTCCCCCTTGATGGCTGATGAAAGCCACAGTCGTGTATATTGTCCGACTGAGAATGATGTACCTCAGAGTTGCTAACTGAGGCCAAGTCTGAAGAGCATGGAATATCACTCCCAATTCCAGAATATTTATTAGAAGGAGGGTCTCCTCCTAAGTCCCCTATCCCTGAGCCTTCAGGGAGATCCAGACTGCATCCCAACCTAAAAGGCTGGTATCTATTGTAACAATTGTCCCATCTGACCTGCGGGAGGTCATACCCTTGGACAGATGGACCCGACATAGTCACCAGAGAAGAGAATCTCTGGTCTCTTGGTCCAGGTTTAACAGGGGGACAAATCTGTGGAATCCCCGCTCCTCTGACTGAGCATGCATAGTTGCAGCGGTCTAAAATGTAGACGTGCAAACGGTACTATGTCCCTTGCCGCTACCATTAAGCCGATTTCATTCATGTACTGAGCCACCAAAGGGCGCGGATGGAATGAAAAACACAGCAGAAATTTAGAAACTTTGACAACCTGGACTCCGTCAGGTAAATTTTCATTTCAACAGAATCTATCAGAGTCCCTAGGAGGGAAACCCTTGAGATTGGGAATAGAGAACTCTTTCCTTGTTCACTTTCCACCCATGCGATCTCAGAAATGCCAGTACTACGTCCGTATGAGACTTGGCAATTTGGATGTTTGACGCCTGTATCAGGATGTCGTCTAAATAAAGGGCCACTTCTATGCCCCGCGGCCTAAGGACCGCCAAAGCGACCCTAGAACCTCCATAAAGATTCTTGGGGCTGTAGATATCCCAAAGGAAAGATCTACAAACTGGTAATGCCTGTCTAGAAAGGCAAACCTGAAAAACGATGGTGATCTTTATGCATCACAATGTGAGGATAAGCATCCTTCAAATCCATTGTAGTCCTCTATTGACTCTCCTGGATCATAGTTAAGATGGTACAAATAGTTTCCATCTTAAATGACGGAATTCTGAGGAATTTGTTTAAGATCTTTAGATCCAAAATAGGTCTGAAGGTTCCCTCTCCTTGGGAACCACAAACAGATTTGAGTAAAAACTCTGTCCCTGTTCCTCTCTTGGAACTGGATGGATCTCGTACACAATGTAAGAATGCCTCCTTCTTTATCTGGTTTGCAGATAATTGTGAAAGGCGAAAACTCCCTTTTTTATTGGGGGGAAATCTTTGAAATCCAGAAGATATCTCTGGGATATAAATTCCAATGCCTAGGGATCCTGGGCATCTCTTGCCCACATGGGCGAAGAATGAAAGTCTGCCCCCTATAGGATCCGTTACCGGATAGGGGTCCGTTCCTTCATGCTGCCTTAGAGACAGCAGCAGGCTCCTTGGCCTGCTTATCTTTGTTTCAGGTCCGATTGTCTCCAGACCGCCTTGGACTGAGCAAAAATTCCCTTTTGTTTTGCCTTAGAGGAAGTGGATGCCACCCTCCAGTGATATAAGCAATAATCTCCTTCAAACCAGGCCCGAATAGGGTCTGCCCCTTGAAGGGAAGTTAAATAGCTTATTTATTAAAGTCACGATAGCTGACCATGATATAAGCCATAGCGCTCTACCCGCCAGTATAGTAAAAAAACAGAATTCTTAGCCGTTAGTCTAGTCAAATGAACAAAGGCATCAGAAAACAAAGGAATTTGGCTAGCATAAGCTTGTCAATATATTCATCCAATGGAGTCGCTAATTATAAAGCCTCATCAAGAGACTCAACCCAGAACGCCGCAGTAGCAGTGACAGAAGCAATGTATGCAAGGGGCTGCAGGATAAAACCCTGTTGAATAAACATTTTTTATTCATTGGATCTAAAAAGCACAACTGTCCTTGCCAGAGGTAGTGGTATGCTTAGCTAGAGTAGAAACTCTTCTCTCCACCTTAGGAACTGTCTGCCAGAAGTCCCGTGTGGTGGTAACTATTAGAAAACATTTTTCTAAAAAAATAGGAGGGGAAGAGAACAGCACACCTGGTCTATCTCATTCCTTATTAAAAAAAATTTTTAGTAACTTCTTTAGGTATTGGA
Source organism: Bombina bombina (assembly GCF_027579735.1). Lineage (NCBI taxonomy): Eukaryota > Metazoa > Chordata > Amphibia > Anura > Bombinatoridae > Bombina > Bombina bombina. The sequence goes on from NC_069499.1 coordinate 809,918,772, forward strand.
AAAACATCAGCACACACCGGCACTGCATATTATTTAACCAGTCTACACAATTTCTCTGGCCCTGTGATTGTACACATTCATTCAGAGCAGCCAAAGCCTCCCTGAGCAACAAGTGGAGGTTCTGAAGTATAAATTTTAAATGTAGAAATATCAGAATCAGGTTAAATCATCTACCCTGAGTCATTCACCCACAGACTAAGCATATTGTGAGATAGTATCATTCATGGTTCTTAAAGCGTCTGTATGCTCTGTATCTACCCCCAGAGCTATCTGCTTTCCTTTAATTTTAGGTAGCCTGACTAATACTGCTGCCAGAGTATTATTCACCACCTTTGTCACGTCTTGTAAAATAAACGCTATGGGCGCCCTTGATGTACTTGGCGCCATTTGAGCGTGAGTCCCTGAAGCGGGAGTCGAAGGGTCTGACACGTGGGGAGAGTTAGACGGCATAACTTTCCCCTCGACAGAATCCCCTGGTAAAATAAACGCTATGGGTGCCCTTGATGTACTTGGCGCCATTTGAGCGTGAGTCCCTAAAGCGGGAGTCAAAAGATCTGACACGTGGGGAGAGTTAGTCGGCATAACTACCCCCACGACAGAATCCTCTGGTGATAATGTTTTCTTTTTTTTTTTTTTTTTTTTGAAAAACAAAAAATGATCTTTATTGTTTAACATGAAATCAGTACATCTGGTACACATTCTAAGATGGGGTTCCATCATGGCTTTAAAACATAATGAACACAGAGCTTCCTCTATGTCAGACATGTTAGAACAGACTAATAAAGAGACTAGTAAGCTTGGAAAACACTTTAAATCAAGTTAACAAGCAAATATATAAAACGTTACTGTGCCTTTAAGAGAAACAAATTTTGTCAAAATTTGAAAAACAGTGAAAAAAGGCAGTAAAATAAACGAAATTTTTACAGTACATGTAATAAGGTAACAGAGCATTGCACCCACTTGCAAATGGATGATTAACCCCTTAATGCAAAAAACAGATAAAAAAAACGACATAGACGTTTTTAAAAACAGACACAAGAAAACTGCCACAGCAGAGCTGTGGATTACCTTCCCTATAAACGATTTTTGAAGTCTTTTTAGCCCTTTAGAAATGTCCTGTAGTATTCATGGGACTGTTGAGGGAATCTAGATGATTCATTATGTAATTTTAACTGCGCCTCCCACTCATATTACAACAGTTGGAGGCTTCAGTTAACTGTTTCTATTCAAAATTTAAGCCAGCCATGTGGAAAAAACTTAGGCCCCAATAAGTTTTATCACCAAACATATGTTAAAAAACGATTAAACATGCCAGCAAACGTTTTAAAACACATTTTTACAAGAGTATGTATCTCTATTAATAAGCCTTATACCAGTCGCTTTTACTGCATTTAAGGCTATACCAACATTACAGTGTTATCACCAATGTTCGTTAAAAAACGATTAAACATGCCAGTAAACGTTTTAAAACACATTTTTATAAGAGTATGTATCTCTATTAATAAGCCTGATACCAGTCGCTATCGCTGCATTTAAGGCTTTACTTACATTACTTCGGTATCAGCAGTATTTTCTTAGTCAATTCCATTCCTAGAAAAATATTTTACTGCACATACCTTATCTGCAGGAAAACCTGCACGCCATTCCCCCTCTGAAGTACCTTACTCCTCAGAATGTGTGAGAACAGCAAATGGATCTTAGTTACGTCTGCTAAGATCATAGAAAAAACGCAGGCAGATTCTTCTTCTAAATACTGCCTGAGATAAACAGCACACTCCGGTGCCATTTGAAAATAACAAACTTTTGATTGAAGAATAAACTAAGTATAAAGCACCACAGACTCTCACGACCTCCTATCTATGTTGAGGCTTGCAAGAGAATGACTGAATATGGCAGTTAGGGGAGGAGCTATATAGCAGCTTTGCTGTGGGTGACTCTTGCAACTTCCTGTTGGGAAGGAGAATATATTCCATAAGTAATGGATGATCCGTGGACTGGATACACTTAACAAGAGAAAGACTGTATATGATCATTTTGCACAAACAGGAAAAGAACCTAACCTAGTTCCTAACGAAGAGCTTAGCGACCCTGAATCTCTAGATGCTGACTCTCATTTGAGTATGCGCTCGGAAGCGCCCTCACATCATTATATAACAAAGGCAACTTTGCAACATATGCTGACCAATCAGACACGCTCTATTACCCAAGAAATCCAAAGATCTTCAGCAGAACTGAAAAAGGAAATTTCAGAGATTGGGGAGAGAGTCGAAGCACTCGAAAGGAAACAAGATGATCTAGTCATCGATCAGACGAACCTGCTTACATACTCTGAAACTCTGGCAGATCAGATGACTCAACTTGAATTTAAGATGGCGGACATAGAGGACAGATCTCGCAGAAATAACATCAGGTTTAGAGGCATACCAGAGGCGGTAGAGGCCACAGACCTGCAACCTTACCTGAGAGAGATGTTCATGGAACTGGTGGGTTCCCCAGCAGGGTTAACAGATACAATGGAAAGAGCCCACAGAGCCTTAAGATCTAGATCCGCTCCGGCTGACAAGCCAAGAGATATGATTGTCTGTTTCCATAGTTACATCTATAAAGATAAATTGATGCAAGCTGCATTTAAGAGACCGACTTTACCAGAGAAATTCAAGGACATACTCCTCCTACCTGACCTATCAACTCATACACTACAGTATCGCAAAACATTCCAACAAATCACTTTAGCTCTCAGGAAAGCTAATATTAAATATCGGTGGGGACACCCTACAAATTTGGTGGTTACTAGAAATAACCAAAGTCACATAATATCTACAATTCCTCAAGGTATGGCGCTTCTTACCACTTGGGGCCTCCACTCGGACCAATCCCCGCCGCCACAACCTGCTTACCCAAAATTGAGAGCCTCGGCTCCCGAATGGTCCATCAAGGAACAGAGAGCAAAAAAGCCTAAAACTAACCCACCATAAATCTGGGTTGATACCTAACACTGGAATACACCAAAGACCTGCTGAGACAGGTAGATCCTCCTGTTTCTTTCAATTAGCAGTTTAAGTTATGTAGAGAGAGCCTGTGGGCGATCTGTAAGTTGTATTGTTTGTTTACCATGTTACTGATCACTTGTAGATGTATATTGTATATATTTATAGGTACAGTTTAGATTATATACTCACTGCGGAGCAGGGCCTGGCCTCCTGACCCCTGCTTCTGTTCACTGTTCTCCCCCCCCCCCAAGGGTAGCCCACACTAGGGCTTCAGCAAAGCGGATTATTTTCGATAACTCCCTTCCCACACCCTTTACCTAACTTCCCATACCGCTTACCCTTCTCTACCCGCTCCCCCCCAAATCGACTGAGACTTTCTTCTGTAGTTTTCCATGCCCCCCCTTACAATCTTAACCCATAATGTTAGAGGTTTAAATTCACCATACAAGCGTAGCCTGTTGGCCAGAACGCTCAAATTCCATAACCCGGATGTGGCTTTTCTACAAGAGACACATTGGTCTCTAGACAATCCCCCTAGCCTAATATCCAAAGATTATACTGTCCTTGAATACACTTCTTTCTTAAAGAAAGCCAGAGGTACGGCAATTTTAATCCACAAAAGAATAGCTTATGAACAAATCCAAGTCCTTAAAGACCCTCAATCCAGATATCTGATACTCTTATGTAAACTCGACCATGTTGACCACACTTTAGTGTCCATTTATCTCCCTAACTCGCACCAGCCTCGATATCTCAAAAAGATTTTACTCAAAGTGGATCAGATGAGAATAGGTAGAGTCCTGCTGGCGGGGAATTTTAACATGACTTGGGACCCGTTACTAGATAGGACAAAGACCACCAGCACCAAACACCCTATCCCTTCGGCACAACTTTCGCAGAAATTTAGGCAAATCATTACCCAACACCATTACTATGATATATGGAGATCAATCCATCCTAGACACAGGGACTATACCCACTTTTCTCATCCTCACAAATCCTACTCAAGACTTGATTATGTTTTCTGCTCAGCAGACACCTTAGACCAGGTAAAACAATCCACCATCTCCCTATGCCCTTGGTCTGACCATGATCTTGTCAAAGTGACTTTTCATTCCATAGAACAAAATAATACGAGACCTTCTTGGCGCCTCCCACACCATGTCCTTCAGGACGTTGCTTTTAGGGAAACACTCAGAAAGGACATTTTATTCTATACCCAATCTAATGATAATAAGCAGGTCAGTGATGGCGTGTTGTGGGGAGCGGCAAAAGCCACATTTAGGGGTCTTATACTTAAGAGACAAAGTTATCTAAAAAAACTTTCAGGTCTCCCACTATCTAGATCCCACATTGAGCTGCGCAGGTTAGAACTTCTTAACAGAAACACCCCATCGGATAGTATTATAGATCAAATTGCAAAGATTAAAAGCCACATTAACCAATTAGAATTTAAACGTACCCAAATAAACCTATTTAAGCTGAAACAGATCTCATATCATAAAAGCAATAAAGCTGATACACTATTAGCAAATAAACTTAAAAATAAGGCAAGCACTTCAAGAATCCACCATATCCAATCGGGAAACCAGATATACAGAAAACCTACAGAAATAGGTGTATGCTTTGAGAAATTTTATTCCAAGCTTTACAACCTGGAAAAATCCTTGGATCATCCGCTAGCCCCTGCCACTAGTATTCGTCTTTTTCTAGATAACCTAAATCTCCCCTCACTGACATTAGAGGATCAGGAAACACTCGCTTCTCCCTTCACACCTCAAGAACTTAAACATGTAATAACGCATTTGAAAGCCTTTAAGGCCCCATGTCCAGATGGATACACAGCGTCTTTTTACAAAGCGTATAGACATGAATTATCTCCACTACTCCTAAGATTTTTTAATCAAGCTAGAGAAGAAGGTAAATTTGCTAGAGAATTTCTAGAAGCCACAGTAATTACTATACCTAAACCACACAAAGACCCATCCCTCTGCTCAAATTACAGACCAATATCATTAATAAACTTGGATGTCAAAATTTATGCTAAGTTGCTCGCAACCCATATCTCTAAATTACTTCCACAAATTATAAATTTAGACCAAGTGGGCTTCATCCCGCACCGTGAGGGCCCAGACAACACAAGACGATTATTAAATATCTGTACGGAGGCTACTAGACTCAATAGGCCATTCTCTGTCATCTCGTTAGATGCAGAGAAGGCTTTTGACCGCATACGGTGGTCTTATCTATGGGAGGTCCTTAGGACCTTTGGCTTTCCAGACCAAGTCATCCAGGCGATCCAAGCACTATATTCTACTCCCACGGCAACAGTTAGGGGCCTAGGATTCCTCTCCCCCTCTTTTCCAATCTCCAACGGTACTAGACAGGGATGTCCCCTTTCTCCTCTGCTCTTTACCCTTGCGATTGAGCCGTTAGCTGAACAAATTAGGCAAGACAAGAAAATAGACGGGATTCGCTTACATGGAACGATTCATAAAATAGCGTTATTTGCAGATGACATAACGATATTCTCTTCAGATCCTGAATCCTCTTTCCCAAGGCTTAAGAAAATTTTAGAAGCCTTTGGCCCTATGTCTCTGTATAAACTAAATATGGATAAAACTGAAATATTTACCTGGGGATATCCCCATGATACACTCAAAGCCCTTCAAACTCAATATGGAGTCCAATGCACCAATACTTATATAACCCACCTAGGAGTTAAAATATCCAATAATATCCCAGAGATGATCAAAGAAAATTACCTGCCACTGTTAGCAGAGTTGCGTACTCTGAAAGATAAATGGGATTACACTTATATATCATGGATAGGTAGATTAACAGCCCTCAAAATGTCATTTTTACCTAAAATCACCTATCTCTTTAGATGTTTCCCATTTCGACTCCCAGGATGTCTCTTGCACCAATTCCAGAGCGAATTTACAAAATACATATGGCAACATAAACCCCCCAGAGTAGCACATAAAATTCTCCAAAGTCCTCCCAACAGAGGTGGAATAGCTTCTCCCTCAATCTTAAGATATTATAAAGGAGCGATGCTTACCCATATATCGCAATGGGGCGCCAAAGACTCTTTTAGTAAATGGAAAACCATAGAACAAGCCTCGCTACCAAACCATATATTTCTACCTGATTTAATCTGGATCCCCCCGCACACTCGGCGAACAGCAGATATCAGTAATCTCATAATTCGAGAATGTCTTGCTATGTGGGATAAATTGAGGCACTACTCACATATAGCTCCACACCCCTCGCCCATTACTCCCTTGTCGGGGCTTCTCCAAGGATTGCCTGACTCCCATCCACATCAGTGGGCCCAAGCTGGTATTAGAACAGTCTCGGACCTTTGGCTCATCTCCCCATCCCCGCGTTTTATAACACTTACAGAACTTCAGGATAAACTCACTTTGCCTAGACACATGATTTACGAATTCACAAGGCTGAAAAGCTTCCTCCTTAGCTGGGGTTTTAAACCTGACCAACATAGACTCCGTACCCCATGGGAAACAACATGGCAACAGGGTAGTAAATTACACAGACCTCTTTCAATCCACTATTCTTTGTTAGGCGGCCCAGACTCTGAAACCAAGCTCCCTCATTTACTTAAATGGGAGCGGTCTCTGAATATAGCCATATCCGCACAGACATGGCAACATGCAATAACTCTCACCAAGAAAGCCTTACACTGTGTCACTTTATTTGAAACGTATTACAAGATTCTTACACATTGGTACCTTACCCCCTCCAGACTCAACAAAATCTATGAATATTCTTCGCCCCTATGCTGGCGTAATTGTGGGAAACGAGGAGATCCATTACACATATGGTGGGAGTGCCCTAGGCTACAATCATTATGGAATGTCTGCTTTCGGACACTAACTAGTCTGGGAATAGCACTCCCCAAGACCCCCGCAAACGCCCTCATACATGTTGGTATATGTCATTTACCTAAACACCAAGCGTATCTCTGTGTTTATTTATTGACTGCTACGAAAGCGGCAATAGCCAAGTCATGGAAATCGGAATCTCCCCCAAAATGGCCATATATTCTAAACTACATGGCATATATCTATAATATGGAGAAACCTATCTTTCACACCTTAAACACCCTAGACCTATTTGAATTGATCTGGGCTGACTGGCAAACTAAATATGATACTACCTGGTACCCGGATATTAGGATAAAAACAAGATAGCTACCTTTACAATACTTACCTCACAGGCAGGTTATGTTAACTACTCCCAACACCACACTTCAGTCCCCCTTTTTTTTCCCTAGCCTTCCCTTCCTCTCCCCATTCCTTACTATTGCACTTAACTTTTGAAGAGCATTATGTTATGTTTATTATCTGTAATGTTTATTCATCACAGCGTTAGAATGTTTGACATATCTGAATTAAATGATTACTTGTTGTGGAGGAGCCTGCGAGCTCCGAGTAAAATTTCTGTTACTTGAAAGCAATTTATTCCAATAAAAATTAAAAAAAAAAAAAAAAAAAAAAAATCCTGACCTAAGTTACAATTACACCTAACACTACACTATCATTAAATAAATTCAACTAATTAACTACAATTACCTAACATTAAATAAAATTAACTAAAAATAACTAAAGTACAAAAAAAACACTCTAAATTACAGAAAATAAAAAAAAATTACAAGAATTTTAAACTAATTACACCTAATCTAAGCCCCCTAATAAAATAAAAAATCCCCCCCCCCAAAAAAATAAAATTCCCTACCCTATACTAAATTACAAATAGCCCTTAAAAGGAATTAAGGTAGGAAAAATCTGATTGGCTGATCCAATCAGCCAATCGGATTGAGCTCACATTCTATTGGCTGATTGGAACAGCCATTAGAATGCAAGCTCAATCCGATTGGCTGATTGCATCAGGCAATCTGATTTTTTCTACCTTAATTCTGATTGGCTGATAGAATCCTATCAGCCAATCGGAATTCAAGGGACGCCATCTTGGATGACATCATTTAAAGGAACCTTCATTCGGTGTTAGGACGTCGATGGAAGAGGATGGCTCCGTGTCAGCTGGATTCAAGATGGCTCCGCTCCGGTTGATTGAAGATAGAAGATGCCTCTTGGATGAAGACTTCTGCCACTTGGAGGACCTCTTCTGCTCAGATTCGATGAAGACTTCTGGACGGATCGGATGACCGCTTGTGCCCGGCTGGGTGAAGACGGCTCAAGGTAGGGTGATCTTCAGGGGGGTAGTGTTAGGTTTTTTTAAGGGGGGATTGGGTGGGTTTTAGAGCAGGGGTGTGTGGGTGGTGGGTTTTAATGTTGGGGGGGTTGTATTTCTTTTTTTTTCAGGTAAAAGAGCTGATTACTTTGGGGCAATGCCTTTTTTATTTTATTAGGGGGATTAGATTAGGTGTAATTAGTTAAAATTCTTGTAATTTTTTTTATTTTCTGTAATTTAGAGGTTTCTTTTGTACTTTAGTTATTTTTAGTTAATTTTATTTAATGTTAGGTAATTGTAGTTAATTTAATTTATTTAATGATAGTGTAGTGTTAGGTGTAATTGTAACTTAGGTTAGGATTTATTTTACAGGTAATTTTGTAGTTATTTTTACTAGGTAGTTATTAAATAGTTAATAACTATTTAATAACTATTTTACCTAGTTAAAATAAATACAAAGTTGCCTGTAAAATAAATATAAATCCTAAAATAGTTACAATGTAATTATTAATTATATTGTAGCTATCTTAGGGTTTATTTTATAGGTAAGTATTTAGTTTTAAATAATTTTTAATTATAGGAATATTTATGTAGATTAATTTAAATAATATTGAAGTTAGGGGGTGTTAGGGTTAGACTTAGGTTTAGGGGTTAATAGATATAATGTACGTGGTGGTGGTGTAGGGGGGCAGATTAGGGGTAAATAAATGTAATGTAGGTGGCGATGGGCTCCTGGACCGGCAGTTTAGGGGTTAAACAATTTATTATAGTTGCGGCGGGGGAAGGAAGCGGTGGTTTAGGGGTTAAACAATTTCTTTTTTTTGCGGCGGGGTCGAGGATCGGCAGGATAGGGGTTAATAAGTTTATTAGAGTTGTGGAGGTGTAGGGGGGCAGATTAGGGGTTATTAAATGTAATGTAGGTAGCGGCGGGGTCCGGGAGAGGTGGTTTAGGGGTTAATAAGTTTAATGTAGGCGGCGGTGTAGGGGGGCCAGATTAGGGGTGTTTAGACTCGGGGTACATGTTAGGTGCAGACACTTCCCATAGGAATCAATGGGATATCGGGCAGCAGTTCTCGCTGCTGTCAGACTCCCATTGATTCCTATGGGATCTGCTGCCTCCAGGGCGTTGGATTGAAAACCAGGTACGCTGGCACGGAATAGTGGCGAGCGTACCTGCTAGTTCTTTGATAACTAGCAAAAGTAGTCAGATTGTGCCGAACTTGCGTTCAGAACATCTGGAGTGAAGTAACCATCGATCTATGTCAGACTGAGTCCGGCGGATCGTATGGTTACGTCACTAGATTCTACTTTTGCCGGTCTGTAGGGCTTGATAACTACAGCGAATCAGCCTCGCCACAAATACGCTGCAGAGTTCCAGCGTATTTGCAGCTGAAGGCTTGATAACTAGAGGCCTAAGTGTGCGTTGGATTTTGCGCACAAGTTAACTTTTTACTTTCGACTTGTAATAAAATCGCTACGCGGTGTGCACAAAAAAAATCACCTTTAGCGAAGTCAATGTGAGAGTTGGAGCGCTAAATAGTGCTACACTCAAAATCTAGCCCTAAATGGGCATTAGATACTTTTTTTTTTGTCCCATGCTCCCTATAGAAAACCAAAGAACAACATTTGCTACCTAGGTATTCTTCAAAATGCTGCAAATTTAATTAATGGCTTAGACAATTTGCAGCATTTTGAAGAAAAAAAAAAAAACTAGGTTACTGAATTTGCTTTTTGGCCTTTCTAGGGAGTTTGAGACAAGTACAATTTACACAAAAGCTGAAGGTGGTGTATGTGGAGGATTTTAATATTCCATATTGGATAGGGAGAGAATGTACAAGAAAACTTGTAGATTATAAGTAAGAATGCTGACATGTCCAAAGAGTGTTGCTTTATGTCAATAGGGACAATGTATAACTTAAGGAAAAGAGCAGCAACACAATTAGCAAGAAACGTAAAAGCTGGATATTTGGATGCGGAGTCTGTAGTCAAAAGCCATCTGGTGAAAGAAAGAGGGAACATTTTTGAATGATGATCATGAAAATATGATATTCAAGGGACTAGCCACCAATTGGTGGTCAAAAGGAAAGTAAATCCAACATTAAACCTTAACCATTCAGATAGAGTTTGACCTTTTAAACAATTTTCCAACTTACTTCTATTTTCTAATTGTATTCATTTTCTTGGTATCCTTTGTTAAATTGCATACCTAGCTACGCTTAGGAGCTGCAATGCACTACTGGGAGCTAGCTGCTGATTAGAGGTTGGACATATATGCCTCTTGTCATTGGCTCACCTGATATGTTTAGCTAGCTTCTAGTTGTGCATTGATACTGCTTCAACAAAGGATACTAAGAGAATGAAGCAACTGATAACAGTAAATTTGAAAGCTGTTAAATTTGTATGCTTTATGTTAATCATGAGAAAAGAAATTGGAGTTTCATGTCCATTTAAAAGGGACAGTCTAGTCAAAAATAGACTTTCATGATTCAGATAGGACATGCAATTATAATCAACTTTCTAATTTACTTTTATCATACATTTTTCTTTGTTCTCTTGGTATTCTTAGTTCACACTAAACCTAGTTGGGCCCTTATGCTAATTTATTAGTCTTTGAAGGCTGTCTCTTATCTGAATACATATTGACAGTTATTCACAACTAGAGGGTGTTAGTTCATATGTGTCATATAGACAACATTGTGCTCACGCCTATGGAGTTACCCAGGAGTCAGCACTAAAATACAATCTGTCAAAATAACTGAAATAAGTGGGCAGTCTGCAGAGGCTTAGATACAAGCTAATCACAGAGGTTAAAAGTATATTAATATAACTGTGTTGATTGTGCAAAACTGGGAAATTGGTAATAAAGGGATTATCTATCTTTTAAACAATAAAAATTCTGGTGTAGACTGTCCCTTTAAAACTCAAGGCTCCAAAGCACTGTGTTGTACTGGAAGAGCACTGCCATGAGAGAACAATAGAATAAACGGTCCTAAGGGAGTTAAATTGGTGTCAGTTTGCTATAAATACATAACTTTACCAAGTCTTTTAGAGGCAAAGCATTCCTGCTGTATATGTACAGTTGACAGTCATTTTTTTTATGTGTATTAAGGAAAGGTCAGTAAAATGGAAAATCAAATTTTATTGAACTCTTCTGCATAGTTTATAAAAGAGAAACAGATTTATATTGCAGAACGTGTTCTAGAAAGTAATGTTAGCTTTGTTATGATTAAAAGCACAGTTTCTGAGCAGTAGTTCGGAGCTTAATTGAACTTTCTAGTTTTATTGTTATTTACTAGTTTTACATCTTCAGTTCGGTATTTTATTTTCTTAATAAAGTGGGGCAGCATTTGTACATTCAATTCCATGCATAATCTTCCTTTGGTATGGATTACCCCAGGGGTTCAGCTACACAGGTAATTTGAATTGCATGAATTGCTTAAATTCATCCATTCTAAACTAAATGCGGATTAAAATGAATTATGTACTTAAATTTGTTATTCTTTGCTGTTGCAGTAGGGCACTGATCGTTGAGAAGAATTAAGGTACACTTTATTTCTTTTTTTACAGAGGTTTTTGTGAATTTTCTTAGGCTTTTCTGACAGTTTCTAATTAACATGCATACCCTTTAGCACACATAAGTATTAATGTTCTTTAACATAATCATTCACATTTTTCATAAACCCTTTGCCTTGATTTCTGAAATATCTTTATATTTCTCATATAAAAATATAACTAAATATTTTTTTTCCCCTCTGGTTGAATTTATAATGTATTTAGATGCATTAATATCTGTCAATAGCATTTAGTATGTAGTTTGTATGCTTAATATATTTTTAATTTGCATTTATATGTTGGTAGTATTTGATATTTATAACTTTTCCCTGTCTCTTTAAGGAAGGCATTTTTCACATACTGCTAAGCAGAATTAAATTATAAACTCATTTTAATTAGGTATATATATATATATATATATATATATATATATATATATATATATATATATATATATATATATATATATATATATAAAATTGATTGTTCATTAGTGTGAGTATACAAATGATCTGCATAATGCTTGAGAAATCCGCTCCTACAATATAACATGCTTATTTTAAAGGGACATAAAAGTCAATTGAATTGTATATATTTGCATTTCATTTTTGAATGGAGACATTTTTGCAATATACATGTATTATACCAGTATAAGTTATCACTGTTTCAGTGACAGCTTTTACTATGCAAGGAATATATTACATATACACCGTGCACTTACATTTAAACATTGCACCTACTCAAAGAACTGGCAATGGCTTTTTTGCTTTAAAATCAGCTTGTGTTTCATGTTGCACCAGACCTCCCAACTGCCCATTTTTGAGAGGTACAGTCCTTGATTCTAAGCTTTAGCCCACTGTCCCTCTGAGACAGCCATATGTCCCTATTTGCAAAATTTCCTTTAGCCCCACCCATGACCACAAACCACCCAGACCCACCAACCAACTGCCCAGACACATACACCGACCAACCGGACACATCCCGACTAACCAACCACTAATCCACCCCCAAACAAGGAACCTCTCACAATATGTTGACCAGTCCCATCACCTCCTGAGTCCGTGATACCAAGCCACAATTGTTAGGGTTGCACAGTTGCATTTTGTTATAACTCATCCAGCAGTAATGCTCTCTATGAAGATAAAATCATATCAAAGCAGTACTTCTGTATGTTGATCCTAGTGGAGGGAGACTTCACTCAATTATACTTTAATTAGACTATATTGTGTTACCTTGGCCTAGAAGTGAGTTTACCCAGTTTGTTTTTAATGATGTATATTTTTTCATACAAAACAAGTATAATCAGTCTGTTATGCACTTCTTGCATGATATTGTAGCTCAATAAAACAACCCTAATAATTGTCATTAAAGGAATATGAAACACATTTTTTTTTCTTTCATGATTCAGATAGAGCATGCCATTTAAAGCAAATTTCTAATTTACTCCTATTATAATTTTTTCCTCGTTCTCTTGGTATGCTTTGTTGAATGAGCATCAATGCACTTCTGGTTTCTGACTGAACACATGGGTGAGCCAATGAAAATTGGTATATATATACAAATCCCAGAAAATAGGAGCGCACTCGCCGGGTCTTGAACAAGAAATATTTATTTAAACAAAGTGACGTTTCGGGGTAGTTAGCCCCGTCCTCAGACCATTACAAAAGTTAAATTAGAAAGCAAACATTTATACATTACCCTCCACCATCACCACGTACTACCGGAAGTGCCGCCGGCGTCCTGCAGAGCTCAGTGCGCAGGTCCGCCGGTTGCCCTAGCAACCCAAGTACACAACTCTGAAACGGAATAAAAATGGTTATAAAAACATAAAGCATACCTGCCATATCAGTGATTGTATTGACTATCATTCTATAGGAGTATTTATTAGGCTATATGTGGCTGACTGTTTGTATCTTTAGTGTACGCCACCATGTAAACATGTACCCGGTTGTCAAGGCAACCGTTGTAATGGCATTCAACCAAATGGAACCTCCAGTCGTCTATGTATGAAAAAGCTGTACTTATTAGCGTAGTAAAATCATGTACCAACTATTAATATACCTAATTGGGTATCTACACAGGTGATTACGCACAGCCTCTATACCTTGGTGATGTGGTATCACCGTATAGAGGCTTACCACATCAAGCGTAACTAGGTACTCAGTTCCCTTGAATCCTTTAATACCCTTTAGTTCCTTAGTTAGGGAAATAGAGTCCAATAAGAATGATTGCATATTTTGGACGATAGGTTGCAGAATAGAATCTAAATATACTGCAATTGGTTGTAGTAGGGATCCGATTGCTGACACTATTGGTCTCCCAGGTGTAATCCAGGAGTACTACCGCCCCACCCTTGTCTGCTTCCCGAAAGATGATGGAATGATTTGACTTCAGATCCTGTAAAGCTTTCCTTTCCATCTTCGTCAGATTATTTCTGCAGACATCTTGCGCCGCCGTGCAACCTTTGCTTACTTGGTCTGCTAGTAGGCGGCTATAGGTTTTTATACTAGGGTTAGAGCTATGTGGATCATATTTTCCTTTAGCCCCGAACCTGGGTATTTCTGAAGTGTTAGTACCAAAATGTTCTCGTAGTCGGAGCGTGCGTTCAAATTTTTGTATATCCAAGTATGTTGTAAAGGGGTCATTCAGTTCAGTGGGGATGAAGGACAAACCCTTATTTAACACCTGAGCCTCCATAGGTGTTAACACATGCGAACTTAGGTTTAGGACTATGTCCTCTTTTAAAACCGTCGTTGTCTGGGGGGTCTTCCTCTTAATCCCCCCCCCTCCTGATATGTGGCCCAAGGGGTTAAATACACAATTGGATTGGCATTGTTTCTTATAAGGTGATCTAGACAAAATTATGCCTTTGGTTTTAAGTGCCAAATGATAAAAATATAACAGTGACACTTCACTATAGTCTTAGCCCTAATATAGTCCCACAATAAAGGTCTATAGCTTAAGGGAGCATCTATATATGGGGAGTTGTCTATAGAATAGTCACAATTAAGGATATTAATAGTTGGTACATGATTTTACTACGCTAATAAGTACAGCTTTTTCATACATAGACGACTGGAGGTTCCATTTGGTTGAATGCCATTACAATGGTTGCCTTGACAACCGGGTACATGTTTACATGGTGGCGTACACTAAAGATACAAACAGTCAGCCACATATAGCCTAATAAATACTCCTATAGAATGATAGTCAATACAATCACTGATATGGCAGGTATGCTTTATGTTTTTATAACCATTTTTATTCCGTTTCAGAGTTGTGTACTTGGGTTGCTAGGGCAACCGGCGGACCTGCGCACTGAGCTCTGCAGGACGCCGGCGGCACTTCCGGTAGTACGTGGTGATGGTGGAGGGTAATGTATAAATGTTTGCTTTCTAATTTAACTTTTGTAATGGTCTGAGGACGGGGCTAACTACCCGAAACGTCACTTTGCTTAAATAAATATTTCTTGTTCAAGACCCGGCGAGTGCGCTCCTATTTTCTGGGATTTGTATGCATTTGATTGAATGCACCCCGGGCAGCATTAAGCTTAGAAAGTGCGTGCAGTGCCCTATGGACATTGAGTATATATATATATATATATATATATATATATATATATATATATATATATATATATATATACAGCCACCAATCAGCAGCTGGAACCTAGGATCTTTGCTGCTACACAGCTTTCCTAGATAAACCTTTTAGCAAAGGATAACAAGAGAAGGGAGCAATTTAAATAATAGAAGTAAATTGGAAAGTTGTTTAAAATTGTATTCTCTATCTGAATCATGAAAGAAAACAATTTGGTTTCATGTCCCTTTAAGTACAGATAAAATGGCTATTGTTATCCAAATGACAAATGTTATTGAGGAGTTTTTTGAAAACCATTAATACATTTCTTTAAAGTTTTAATGGAGTATCAGGGAAAAAAAATATTAATGAGAATGGGGAAGAGAAGCCAAAAATAAAAAAAGGGAAAGCACGAGAAAGAGTATCAGAATGGTACAATTAGAAAGGTGAAGTGATGGGCAAAGAGAGGGAATGAAGTTGGAGAGAGAAAGAGCAAGTTAGTGCAGAGAGAAAGAGAACGAGATAAAAGGGTTACAAAGTAGTCATTAATAAAAAAACATAGAGGGGAGTACAAAGCATTGAGCCACATGGAAAGCATGGTACTCTATCAGGATGTATAGCTGCATCAGTTGTTTGATGTGGAAGACATGTTGTAATATACTGGCATGAAAATAAGATGTCAGAGGTTTACATTATTCCTATGCTCCCTACAGGCATATTGTTAAAAATTGTGTTTCATACATGTGGGGTGGATACCCTTTCCCATGAAGTCATAGATTGTAACCATGATGCTGTTGGGTCTCTTAAGATCAAGAAGCATGTTAATGGTTTAGATAGGATTAAATAGAACTTTGTATAACCTTCCATAAGGGTATTTATGATTATATATCCTGTACCAGTCAGCTATCTTTGAGATTCCACAAAAATGATCACAGTAGAATACTATTATGCATAGATATTAAAGTAAATGAATAAATAGCGAAAGGAATCCTGTTTAAAGTTATATTGTAAATGTTTTAAGAACACGACCTGCTCAGGGCATCAAAATATGTTTTCAAATGTTTGAATACTACTTTAATTTTTACTAATACTACATGTGCCCAGTTCATTTATGTTTTTAAAGTTCCTGAGAAGTAAGAATGCTTTTAGTTTATGGGATGCATTTGCTCCTACCCAATAAATTCAGATTCTGTTCATACCACTAGCTGGTTACAGACACTAGCTGCCCCTTCAGTTTGGCTATTTTACCAGCAGGCCTCAATGATGCTCCTCTTGTCTTCTTGACTAATATACAAATCCAGATTTTTCTATATGTAGGCCACTTTCTCTAATTTTGTCTCTAGGTCATCTCAACTACTTACTTTCTTTTGTGTACCAAATAATAATGCCATCAACAAAAATAAAATAATTCTTGAAAAGGTTTTTTTTTTTAGGTGAGGCAGAAGTGTATCTCTCAAATCATAGAATTCACATTTTAGTCTTATCAAAACTTGAAACAAGATACGCCCACAATAAAATAAAACTTTTCATTGCAAGTACGTGTCTTAAAGATCCTAGTAGAAAGACTAAGCTTCCAATGAACATTTCTCTATCTGCTATCCTAGTAAAGACTCACAATCCACGCAAACGAGAATCAAGAGAAGAAGCACAACTTGACAATCAAAAATAAATTATATTAAAGGTTAAAAAAGTAAAAATACCTGCAATAGAAAACACTATTATTTGGTATATCATGTGATCTGATTCGCTTTTGTAATTTGACATTTTTACCAGTTGCTTTGAACATTTACATTTTTTTTAAACAAAAAACAAATGTAAATAATTAACTAAAATTCAGTATTTCAGTACTAAATGAATACCTAACAGTGCAGCCAACAAATATTTTGGGAAATATATATACCCAAATATTCGATCTGAAAATTTCAGACAAAAAAAAAAACTCTTGGCTGCACAAGTTTAGTAATCTGGCATACTTTTCCAAAGTCTTTTAAGCTCCCTTTCCCAGTGCACTGAGAAAACTGGTATGGGGTTCTAAATTGCTTTCACCCTTGTAGGAACAGTACAGAATATTAAAACTTATCTTATATTTATTTTTATTAAAAGTTGCACACAGAACAATCTACAACTGTGCTTCAAACTATATAAAACAAATTCAAAACTTTATGTAATCTCAAATACATCTCAAATGTTGTCCTGAAACAATAGCCATTTAATCTGATTGTGAAAATCACAGAAACTGATACACTAGGCCCATTAGAGCCTTTCTTGTTCAATAACATATGTTTTTTAAAAAAATAGAATTTCCTACTTCTTACAGCTAATATGGAAAATGATTTCAACCCTGTTGTCCAGCTTTGTTGACACCAGAGTACAGACTGACAACAACAAAATTTCCATGTTTTAAAAAAACAGATATAGAAAAATGTACCTGCACTCAAACCATGCAAAGACATTATTATTATTATTATTATCATTATTATCAGGTATTTGTAGAGTGCCAACAGATTCAGCAGCGCTGTAAACATAGTCGGTGTACAGGATAGCTTTTGTAGGGGTCAAGTGGGTAGAGGGCCCTGCCGAGAGTTTCACTGTTGTAGTCGGCTCTTATGAAGCTATCTGTAAACAGCTGGGCCCATAGGCTTACAATCTAAGGAGTTCAAGGGGAAAGCAATGGTGTTAGGAAAGGTTAGTGTTGGTTGTATGCATCCCTGAATAGTAGAGTTTTTAGGGAGTGCTTGAAGCTGTTAAAACTAGGGGAGAGTCTTATGGAGCGAGGCAGGGAATTCCACAAGATGGGGGCCAGTCTGGAGAAGTCCTGTAAACGTGAATGTGAGGAAGTAACAAGAGAGGAAGAGAGGAGGAGATCCTGAGCTGATCGAAGGGGACGGGAGGGAGAGTATCTAGAGACAAGTTCTGAGATGTAGGGGGGAGCAGTGCAGTTGAGAGCTTTATATGTCAGGGTGAGGATTTTATGTTTAATCCTAGAGGCAAGAGGAAGCCAGTGAAGGGATTGGCAGAGAGGTGCAGCAGATGAAGAGCGACGAGTAAGGAAGATGAGCCTGGCAGAGGCATTCATAATGGATTGTAAAGGAGCTATGTGGCAGCTAGGTAGACCAGAGAGGACGGAATTGCAGCAGTCGAGGCGGGAAAGGATGAGAGAGTGGATTAAAATCTTGGTTGTATCTTGTGTAAGGAAATGTCTAATTTTAGCAATGTTTTTAAGGTGGAAGCGGCAGGCTTTAGCCAAGGACTGGATGTGAGGAGTGAAGGAAAGATCTGAATCAAGTGTGACCCCAAGACATCGGGCAAGCGGGTTAGGGGTAATGATGGAATTATCAACAGTTATAGAAATTTTGGGGGTGGAGACATTGGAAGAAGGGGGAAAAATAAGGAGTTCAGTTTTGGAGAGATTTAGCTTAAGGTAGTGAGAGGACATTCAAGATGAGATGTGAGAAAGACAGTTAGTGACACGGGTTAGTAAGGAAGGAGGTAGGTCTGGTGCAGAGAGGTAGATTTGGGTGTCATCGGCATACAAATGGTATTGAAAACCATGGGACTTTATTAAGGAACCTAGTGACGACGTGTAGATTGAGAAGAGAAGGGGACCAAGGACAGAGCCTTGAGGTACCCCAACAGAAAATGGTAACGGAGCATCATCAATATCAAAGATCACAATTTATCTGACCTAACAGTATCAAATAAATATCAACCACAAAACAGCTACATCGAGTTCAATAGCCAAAGGCACTCCCATAAGTGCTCAAAACACACAGATTGGTAGATAAAATATGGGCTAATAACCTGCACATGCTCAGACCAGAATACAAGATGGCACAGTCCATGCCAAAAAATAGCAATGGCCGTTTTTGATGACCAAAGATTTGTGCAAATAATAAATGATACTGAACACATCATCAACATCAACATGTAAATGTAAAAACACAAATAAAACATAAATATATCACCAGCTAAGAAATCAATAAAAATATCAATACCAATGTATACCTATCAGTAAATGGCATTCAAAATGTTTTTTTTTTTTTTTTAAATACATTCCTCTCTATCCAATAACAAAACAAACACACATGGATAAAAAATAACCGTTAACCCATTATGGGCTAGATTACAATTGGCACGCTAACTGGTGCACGCAAGCAAAAAGGGGTTTATTGCAGGTGTTTGCACGCATTAGAAGTAGCACACATGTTACAAGTTTAAAGTAAACACATTCGCTTGAGCACAATTTATTTTAACGTGTATCGGAGTAGTGCGACTTTAGAGCTCTGGTTAACGGTTACGCTTAAAGTGATGGTAAACATCAGCTAATGAAATGCCGTATATGTATTTTTTTTCCTTAAAATGTATACATGTACCTTTTTTTTCTATCTGTGAAAAGGGTTAAATTGGTGCCTACAGTAATGCTTGTATTACAATGTTATGCCGGCCCATTAGGATGAACTATTTTTTTTTTATTATGACAATTCCAATGAACGTCTTCACAGTCTGTTTTATATGACATTCTTGAAGTCCAGCCCTTTGAAAACCCTATATAGAGAGTGGGTGGGATGGCTCTCTATGTCACAGCCCAGCCAAAAGAGGAAATTAAGGGGATGGAGGAACAGAAGATAGCAAGTAGGATTATAAAGCTTTTATTATAATGAGCAAGCGCATGAGAGCATGCGCGAAACATGTCAGATAATATGAAGCAGCTGCACCTATTCACTATCTGCTGAATAAACACATCTTGACATTTGGCTACCAGTCCGGAATTTTGTATTTTTCTTTTATTTATATATATATATATATATATATATATATATATATATATATATATATATATATATGAGATTAAGAAAAAATGGATGGAAAAACTGCTATAAGTTATATAGTGTTGTGAGTGTATATTAGGATATCCTTAAGTATACTCATATATACGTTTAGTGAGATGGTCAACATTTAGTACATATGGTGCAGACCCATTAAATAATTATCAACAATAGAACAAGAAGAGGTAGAGGTTTACAATTAAACCCCATCAAAGACTGGGAATTCAGCACTCTTTTTAAATTAGAAAAAATAACAACACAAATAATGTATGAAGAAAGAGGTATTTTTAATTCTCACACTGTGCTAGGCTCAGGCCCATAAAAAGACAGCATCCAAACAAAGGATGTTGTAAATACTATGTTAAAATCATGAAATATATAATATCCAAAATATACATATTATCAAGAATGCATTTGGACCGGTCCATGTAAAAAGACATGCATTATAAAATAAATATGCTGTAATAGCTGTACCCAAATATATAATAATAGTTTATAGATAATAAAGTTGTCCAGGCACAAAATGTAGCTCACAATATATGCACAGACCTGAACAGGTTTTAATAGAACTGAGCATAAGGATTAATACATATGTGCATGGACATCCATATCCTTAGTGTGGGTATAGATAAATACCATACATTAGTATATATACAATCTGAGCTTAGCATAACATAGCCTAAAAACTAAAAAATCTACAAATATATAGGGTATATTGTAAGGAGCGGAAAAGTGGGTGTTGCAATGATATCAAAACCAACATAAAAGGCAAATATAATGATACCAAAATTTGAGAGCCAGATAGACTAAATAGTCTCTTTGTAGATACCAGGTGTCCTTTATAAACATAGGTAGAATTTGTGGTAGGTTATATTGAACATCTTAAGTCAAGGCATACGTGGATATGGAGCAGATGGTTTAGCATTTGAAGCATAAGTATTAGTATTGTGGCAGGAAGAAGTAGTAGTAACACAGACAAGGATGCAGGAGGATATCTTGTGTTAGTAAGAGTATCCCTCTGTCAACTGCACCCGTCTAGTATAAATCCCCAACAGATACTTAGAATGTAATAGAAGAAGAATTAATCAACACAATATTGGCACAAAAAGCAAAGATGTAGGAGGATACAACGTGTGTATATCCGTATCCCTCTGTCGACTACACCTGATTGCTTGCCGGGCTTCGCCACTCCTCCTTCCACTTGGCAAGACTAGATTCTTTCTGTTGGAGCAAATGATCTGCTGCATATATCATCATAATAATGTTCATATCCCTTAAGACATCTTCCAAAGAGAATAAACTTGTTTTGGTTTACAGGCTTTGTTATACACACAAACTTATCCGCAAGCGATCCACAAACAAGCGTGTCGAGTCACATGGAGCGGCCAGCCAATTGTGTGTATAACAAAGCCTGTGAGCCAAAACGAGTTTATTCTCTTTGGAAGATGTCTTAAGGGATATGGACATTATTCTGATGATATATGCAGCAGATCATTTGCTCCAACAGAAAAAGTCTATTCTCGCCAAGTGGAAGGAGGAGTGGCGAAGCCCGGCAAGCAATCAGGTGTAGTCGACAGAGGGATACAGATATACACACATTGTATCCTCCTACATCTTTGCTTTTTGTGCCAATATTGTGTTGATTTAATTGTGTGTTTCTGAAGAAAAGACCAGTAAGTGCAAGTTCTTGTTACTGTTATCTATTATTCACTAGCACCCTGGCAGCTGGATTTGGAAGTGAGAGTGCTCATCTATGGGATTGTATATATATATATATATATATATATATATATATATATATATATATAATATATGTGTGTGTGTGTGTGTATACCTATACCAGAAAATCTATTCCTATAGTTATATAGGTATAGATATGTATTTTACATGAACAGTATTCAATATATATATATATATATATATACAGTATATACAGTATATATATATATATATATATATATATATATATATACTGTATATATATATACAGTATATAATAAAAAGTACATTATTTTCTATGTGAAGAACATAGGAATATAAAAATGTGTTTTGTGCATTGTGTTTCTCAATTTAAATTTTAACGTGGTTGGGTTAGCGCATATGAAAACCTATTAATCTTAAGACATGTTATTGAAAAATGTCATATAAAATATTAAAATTATTAAAAATTAATAAACCTATATAATATTCTAAATAATCCAATCCTATCGGGTTTGCGGATAAGTATGGTGTTTTCTTCCCACTTTTGCACTCCATTGAAGGCTATGGGAGAATATGTTAATGCAATTGCGATATTGTAACTTTGGCTTTTTGCCAACTTGTAATACACTTGGTATCCGATGCGCGCAAAAACCTGAAGTCAAGGGCAGTTAGAGTGCGAGTCGGAGCAATAATTAGCATTCCACGCGTAATCTAGGCCTCAGTAAGAAATGTATTCCATTTACCTAATAATAGCCTTCATTTAACTCTGTATTAACAAAAATTATTATAAGTGAACAGTGCGCCAACAAATACAGTGCTGAAATATTACTAAACCATATAAAAAATACATAGAATTTAAAATCAATGTCACAAATAATATCAATTGATACTGATTAGTGGTAAACCAAAATGTGAATGTTCAAATGACTTAGCTTATATTGCTCAGTCAATGTTACTTGATGCAACCTAAGGGGATCAAAGTACTCCCTAAGGCTCGGTCAGATGATGGCTCGCGACTTCTTCAATACTTTTGCTGGTGTCCCAAAAGAACAAAATCTGTAGAAATATAGAATGAGAAAGAAGGCGCCACCATAGTGTACGATCAATGGATACAAACAAGCTTCAGATGCGCATGAAAAACTGGTACTTACAAGCTCCCTGACACTTGAGAAGTGTCACAAACGCCTTCTGGAACTTTATGAGTCGTCCAGCTAACTCCCACTACCGTCCGTATTGACCCGTTCTTTGGGGTATTCAGATGAATGCCAGATAACTTGCTCTCCCAGTTCCAATCTGCTTTATCAGGCTTCAATCTTTAGTTGGAGGTTGCCTAACCAGGTAGGCTCTTTAGGTGCAGTGTAGACCGTATGGCACCGTGAACCGCACACTCCAAAATATATGAAAAGACAACTGCTAAAATTTCAACTACTGAAATTTGTTAAAATAAAGTTTGTGGATCCAACGTCTTATAAAACTTCACTTTATTTTATAACACAACGTTTCTCGGTCTTGAATGACGGTTTCATCAGGTGTATATTGACATTAGTAAAACCACGAACTTATATTGCCGATTTCTCGGCATCTACTATTGCCCAGTGCGCATGTGTGGAGGTGTGTCCGGACCTAGCCTTTGTCATTGGAGGAACCAATATGGGTGTGTGTGTGTGATTATGTGTGAATATGGGTGGCGTGTCACTGCTTGCAATGATTATAAGTTACGCCTCAAGTAAAACAGGACTTTCGTGTCCCACTTAACCCATATAAGGGATTCGTGATTTATTAATAATCTAGATGGGCAATTTTGCAATGGGTCTAAGTCCGGATACATATTCACGCATAGAACGTAACATGTACATTATATATACAACCTCAGCATATGGGCTCAATATTAATTTATAGGGATTGGGATAAACTGGCACTACACTAATATTAAGTAAGAAAAAGAATCCTTGGATTCCGGTGCTATCCCTTAGAAACCATTAGTTATCAAAGAAAGAAAAAATATTAAGGATACACTGGTTACGAGCCATTATGATAGAAATGCTAAGAAATTGCCTATATATGAGGGCTCCATAGCATGTGGACACTGTTCAGTATGTCAACACATGCTTAAAAAACAAAAAATAGTTGATAGATTTTGAAAAATTTGGAATATCAAACAACATATAAATTGTCAAAGTACAAATGTTATCTACTGTATATCTTGTAGCTGTAACCTATATTATATAGGAATGACAACAAGGAGCATGGGCACACGTATAACTGAACATCTTAGTAATATTAGAACAGCTCAAAGAGATGTAGACAAATCTAAACAAATTACCAGTGTCGCTAGGCATTTCCTACAATGTCATAATGGGAAACCTAGTGCCCTAAAATGTTGGGGTCTAGAGAAATTGAGGCCCGGAATAAGAGGAGGTAACACTGAGGATAAATTGTTACAGATGGAAACCAAATGGGTTTTCAATTTGAATACCGTCATGCCTCATGGTATGAATGAATATAACAATTACTGGGTATATATCTGATGTGATATATAGCAGCAAGAGATCACTTCTTGTATGAAACGTTATAGCACTGCTTACTGGTCCCAGTCTGCATACAATATATGCTTGACCAGGATCCTTATGATCTAGGATTTCTGGTCAATACCATATGTTTGTAGATTGGGACCCAGAAAGAAAATATATATCTAAGTAAACTTTTCTTTTTAAAACCATAATTTTAATATTTAACAATTATTAAAAAGGTATTTACCGTAGGATTCAAAGTCATTGATTTACCAAGTATCATATTAATGCCATTAATAGTGGAATTGAAAACCTATATTGTAGCCTTAGATGTAATACCATTGCGTCACTTGTACATTTTTAAGCAGACAATAGGTGATATATAAGGTACACACATTATTAGTGAGGGTTAAGCTTAAGACTTACCTTTTACACTAATTAGTATCGCTATACATGGAGAGTTATAAATTGGATCATATCCATATAAATCCTAATAAATATTATTTTTTGTGGGATTCATAATAATCGAGTACGTAACCAAACATAATTAAGTTTGGCTAGATACTTATGTGAAAATCCTTTATCATAAGAGTACAGCTTCCTGTGTACAGTGTTTAGCATAATTTGGTTTAATATATGGCTGCAAACAGTATTGTAAAGTTTCATAACGGTATAACACTATTAAGCTTTGGTATATGGATAATCGCTATACTTGAACCGATTGAGTTTAATATCTATTAACTTTATGTTTTGAAGGGTTCACTTTTGAATATGATATTTATCTGTTCAATTGATAGAGATATATATAATTTTGTAACATAGCAGTTATCATACAAGTGATTTTCTATACATGCTATGAGTGGATTAACACGCATGCGCGACACATCCAATACACTTCCCAGCCACATAGCCCAATCCGGTGAGTAGGCGTCTTCCACCCAGCGTAACCATTGGATACTAAGAAGGCGTTTTCCCGGAAATTCACGCAATTGGCTAATTTTCGGTTTGAGAATGGGTATAAAAGTCCGCGCACCCGGCAGCCTCGGGTTTACTAACTGTCAGTAAAAATATAGCATTGAGAAAGGCTAGGTCATAGCCGAAACGCGTTTGCTCTTAATATTTTGAATCTTGCCGGTCAGTCACTTCAGCCACCTGATGCCGACGTTTCCTGCTATTGGCCAGGAAACAGAGAAGTGACTGTTGGCTTGTTTTTAGTTTAGTTTCTTTGATATTTGGTAGTGGTTTGTGTGTAACGTTAGGGGTTGTTACCCCATGTCTTTTAAATAATTAATTAAAGTATAGTTTTTTTAACTAACTTCATACCCATATAAGTAAGTATGAGTGCTATAATAGCCCCTATCTTTCTTTTTTCTTTCTTTGATAACTCAATATTAATTTACAATTTACATACTCAAATACATATTCCTAAAATGCTGCCTAAAACATTATGAATAATAATGACTCCATTATCTGAAAATTAATATTGTAAATATATAACCAAATACAGAACAAAATTTTAATTGTAAATATTAGATCAAATGAATAATAAAACAGAGTAAAATAAAAATGATATATTATATTATACTCGTGAAAAATGACATTCAAAAATTGAGTAAGACAATCAGTCGCAGATGCGTACCGATATAATGCCTTACTAGATAAGGGGTGTAAGTATAGAAGGGGGATATACTCCTCCTATCAAATGCTCCAATGTACTGTTTATACTTATAGAGGTACAGATGTCTAACAGTCCTCAAATACATATAAAATGTATATGCATGCCCACCGGATTCCATTTGTGAAACTGATAGGATAGATATAAAAATATAACAAACATAACAAACATATAAAACATATATATAAGATATATGATCTGGATATATACATAATATATATGATATAAAAATATAATAATATTAAAAATATTAAAAATATTAAAATAAAAGAACATGTCACTACCTAGAGTTATAGGGCAATCAGTTCCTACTGATTAGTGGTGCAAGTGGCCTATAGCTTATTGATATGTTTTACAAATGCTATAATGTGCCACATGATGTACTCACAGAAAAGGTCCCACTCATGACCTGTATGTGGTGATCTATGATTATATGATATATGGATCCAACCTATTGGATCATAAGTGCTGGATGTTATACTAAATTAAACTATACTGGGTTTCATATACTCAATGTGGGGAAACTGGATGTTGGTATTAATTATTAATTAAATGCAGCCATATCGATGTTTGCATTTAAGCCACCGGGAGACATGGTCTTGAGTTTCCATATCCAAAAAGTCTCCCTCTGTCTCAAATGCAAAAATCTATTTCTGCCCCACTTCGGGACAATAAGCTCTAAGGGAAAAATACTAAAAGTGTTGGTATCTCCTCTGTGGCATTCTGCAACATGCCTTGGAACACTATGGTTTTTAATATTTTTATCTATATTTCTCTTATGTTCACCCCATCTTTTTTTGAGGGGTCTGGAGGTCCTTCCTACATACTGGACCCCACAAATGCATTCCAGCATGTACACCACAAATGAGGAGTCACAAGTGAAGTGATTGGTAATGTGAAATTTTTCTTTGGTTACAAAAGATGTATATTCAATTCTTTTTTCATTTGTAAATGTACAAAGTCCACAATTGGGACGACTACATTTAAAAAAACCTGGTTTACCTATCTGCTTACTAATAGTTGCATTTCTAGTGATGTTCTGTCTATTTTCCCTTGGGCAATATTTCTTCATTACAATTTGGCTAGGTGCAAGTTTACTTTTCAGACTTGGCGCTCTTCTAAAAGTACAATTGGGAGAAAATCCTATATTCTCTTTCAATAGGGGATCCCCTGTTAAAATGTGCCAATATTTGCTAAGAATGTTTCTAATTTTGTGATGATTATTGTTATATTGTGTGATGAAGTGTACTTCCTTAGATGGTCTTTTGTTTTTCTTCACTAATTCAGCCCCTGCTTTTGAATCCTGTGGGTTCGTTTCTTTGTTTTTATACTTAACAAAGAAATCTTCTCTGCACTTCTGTCTAGCTTTCAGATAGCTTTCTTCCACTAAGGTGTCAGGATACTTCTAATCCAAAAATCTGTTTTTAAGTATTTCGGCTTGACTATCAAATGTACCTAGATTGGTGCCTAGACCTTCTTCAAGTCAGTTGATGCTAACAGTTATCTTAATTATAGGAGCAACCACCACAAGCCCTGGAAGAACAATATTCCCTATAATCAGTTTTGCAGGTTACGAAGAAACAGCACCAATCAAGGTACATTTGATAGTCAAGCCGAAATACTTAAAAACAGATTTTTGGATAAGAAGTATCCTGACACCTTAGTGGAAGAAAGCTATCTGAAAGCTAGACAGAAGTGCAGAGAAGATTTCTTTGTTAAGTATACAAACAAAGAAATGAACCCACAGGATTCAAAAGCAGGGGCTGAATTAGTGAAGAAAAACAAAAGACCATCTAAGGAAGTATGCTTCATCACACAATATAACAATAATCATCACAAAATTAGAAACATTCTTAGCAAATATTGGCACATTTTAACAGGGGATCCCCTATTGAAAGAGAATATAGGATTTTCTCCCAATTGTACTTTTAGAAGAGCGCCAACTCTGAAAAGTAAACTTGCACCTAGCAAAATTGTAATGAAGAAATATTGCCCAAGGGAAAATAGACAGAACATCACTAGAAATGCAACCATTAGTAAGCAGATAGGTAAACCAGGTTTTTATAAATGTAGTCGTCCCAATTGTGGACTTTGTACATTTACAAATGAAAAAAGAATTGAATATACATCTTTTGTAACCAAAGAAAAATTTCACATTACCAATCACTTCACTTGTGACTCCTCATTTGTGGTGTACATGCTGGAATGCATTTGTGGGGTCCAGTATGTAGGAAGGACCTCCAGACCCCTCAAAAAAAGATGGGGTGAACATAAGAGAAATATAGATAAAAATATTAAAAACCATAGTGTTCCAAGGCATGTTGCAGAATGCCACAGAGGAGATACCAACACTTTTAGTATTTTTCCCTTAGAGCTTATTGTCCCGAAGTGGGGCAGAAATAGATTTTTGCATTTGAGACAGAGGGAGACTTTTTGGATATGGAAACTCAAGACCATGTCTCCCGGTGGCTTAAATGCAAACATCGATATGGCTGCATTTAATTAATAATTAATACCAACATCCAGTTTCCCCACATTGAGTATATGAAACCCAGTATAGTTTAATTTAGTATAACATCCAGCACTTATGATCCAATAGGTTGGATCCATATATCATATAATCATAGATCACCACATACAGGTCATGAGTGGGACCTTTTCTGTGAGTACATCATGTGGCACATTATAGCATTTGTAAAACATATCAATAAGCTATAGGCCACTTGCACCACTAATCAGTAGGAACTGATTGCCCTATAACCCTAGGTAGTGACATGTTCTTTTATTTTAATATTTTTAATATTTTTAATATTATTATATTTTTATATCATATATATTATGTATATATCCAGATCATATATCTTATATATATGTTTTATATGTTTGTTATATTTTTATATCTATCCTATCAGTTTCACAAATGGAATCCGGTGGGCATGCATATACATTTTATATGTATTTGAGGACTGTTAGACATCTGTACCTCCATAAGTATAAACAGTACATTGAAGCATTTGATAGGAGGAGTATATCCCCCTTCTATACTTACACCCCGTATCTAGTAAGGCATTATATCGGTACGCATCTGCGACTGATTGTCTTACTCAATTTTTGAATGTCATTTTTCACTTTGTGAATGTCATTTTTCACGAGTATAATATAATATATCATTTTTATTTTACTCTGTTTTATTATTCATTTGATCTAATATTTACAATTAAAATTTTGTTCTGTATTTGGTTATATATTTACAATATTAATTTTCAGATAATGGAGTCATTATTATTCATAATGTTTTAGGCAGCATTTTAGGAATATGTATTTGAGTATGTAAATTGTAAATTAATATTGAGCCCATATGCTGAGGTTGTATATATAATGTACATGTTACGTTCTATGCGTGAATATGTATCCGGACTTAGACCCATTGCAAAATTGCCCATCTAGATTATTAATAAATCACGAATCCCTTATATGGGTTAAGTGGGACACGAAAGTCCTGTTTTACTTGAGGCGTAACTTATAATCATTGCAAGCAGTGACACGCCACCCATATTCACACATAATCACACACACACACCCATATTGGTTCCTCCAATGACAAAGGCTAGGTCCGGACACACCTCCACACATGCGCACTGGGCAATAGTAGACGCCGAGAAATCGGCAATATAAGTTCGTGGTTTTACTAATGTCAATATACACCTGATGAAACGGTCATTCAAGACCGAGAAACTTTGTGTTATAAAATAAAGTGAAGTTTTATAAGACGTTGGATCCACAAACTTTATTTTAACAAATTTCAGCAGTTGAAATTTTAGCAGTTGTCTTTTCATATATTTTGGAGTGTGCGGTTCACGGTGCTATACGGTCTACACTGCACCTAAAGAGCCTACCTGGTTAGGCAACCTCCAACTAAAGATTGAAGCCTGATAAAGCAGATTGGAACTGGGAGAGCAAGTTATCCGGCATTCATCTGAATACCCCAAAGAACGGGTCAATACGGACGGTAGTGGGAGTTAGCTGGACGACTCATAAAGTTCCAGAAGGCATTTGTGACACTTCTCAAGTGTCAGGGAGCTTGTAAGTACCAGTTTTTCATGCGCATCTGAAGCTTTTTTGTATCCATTGATCGTACACTATGGTGGCGCCTTCTTTCTCATTCTATAACTCTGTATTAACATCACTCTCACAATTTGCAGTCCTCACCTCCTGTTTCACAACCTTCTATCCATTTAGATTTTAAGTTCCCACGGTAATAGGGCCCCCAATTCCTCCTGTATTTGTTTGTCAAATTCTGTCTTGTATCATTGTTTTACTTATACCATTTATTTATATCCGGACAGCCCTGCGGAATATGTTTTCGCTTTATAAATAAATTATATTGATAATGATGGTGTTGGCACTTTATAAATAAAGTATAATTATAATGATGATGATGATTATTACTATAAATAATAATTCCCATATACCCTACCCCTTCTTCTACAGCAAAAGTATTTAATTCTACAATAGCCACCAACAAACCAGTCTACTAAAATTATCTCCAACTGCTTAAATAATATATAAAAATCAAAATTTAAAGCATTTTCAGTAGTAAATATATATATATTTTTAAATAAAGAATGGAGAAATGTCATAGTTAGCAGATCTGAACAAAAGTTTTAAATGGAATTTAATTGTACAGGCTAAATTTCTAGGAAAAGATCTTTAACTCTACAGGTTACTTGAAAATGCTTTTTCAGGAGACCATGAAATTCAACAAATATCAAAATGTCATTTTGAAAGATGACATAATAAGATAAATTACTAGTAAATGATCAATCTGCGAACCCGGTGATCAAAAGTTCTCCAACATGGAGTGAAATTATAGTGAAGATTCTCTAAGAAAAATGTCAGAACATGGAAGTCCTAGAATGATGAGAAATTAAAAGTACCTGATAAAGCCGTGAATACGGCAAAACGCGTTGATGACAACAAAATTACTAACACCACTACCCTGACATTAAAGAATACCAAGGATTACTTGGATTGCAAAGGGATTTTTTCTTCAAATCCATATAGAAAAACTATGCGCAGAGTAGAAATTATGGACCAGCATGGAACTACCTGTTTAAGTCCACCACAGGATAGGCTGCGAGAAACCACGTGGGCTAACCAGGAAGCGACGGACAGCAACTGTAAAGACACCTCTGCAACAGCGAAAGTACGGTAAGAGACCAACTTTGTTTCATTTGCAGTTTTTCCAGGCACTAAAGAGTTGTCCGTGCGCTACACTAAGGTACCTTTAGATGTATCACTTTATTTCTACGGAAACCTCCTAAGATGATGTTGTTGTGAAAAATCACAATCAAGAGTCTAAAATTAATTGGTGTGAATATCATAACTATTTTAATAGAGACAAAACTTTGAGGAACGTGGGGATTCATAAGCTAACTTACAGGCAAAACAAGGGCGATTAGAAGGATTTTTAGCTCTATAAAGATTTTAACTTGTCAGTGATTGGAACACATGCTACATCATTGCAAACCTTGAATTGTTGCAAAAAAATACACTTTTCAATCAACTAGTTTGAAACACTAGTATCCGGTGCTTATGATATTAATTTGTATCACTGTTGTAAATTGTATATTATCCTAATACAATATCAATACCAGCACTACTAATACACATTGCACTTTATAATTTAGTGCACATCTTACATCACAATAGCACTTTATTTCCTACCTCCACACATATAAGCAAATAGAAGCACTTTAGCACAAAGCACATTTATCATAATTAGTTTTAAAGGTTGTTAGGCCATTAATTTTAAGAATTATCTTATCTTATATAGTTACAGAAACATAGTATGAGAACGCACATAAGGAATTAGGCACACATAATTAAGTGTACTTTTACAAGTGTTTAATACTGATATATTCAATTCGATATTTTTTTAAGAGATGTTTTTTTAAGATGTGTTTTAGGATTGCATTACAGGTCATTAGATTTTATTATTTGTATATTAATTTGCGTATTATCTTAACCAAATTTTATTTATTATTAATAAATTATATATATCCATTTAGAAAGTTGTGAAAACATTTTTTGACCCTTTACCCCGTAGCTGTATAGCGCACGTATACAACCCCTCATTTTTCTAGAAAGATGAGAGCTGCT
This sequence comes from Bombina bombina, assembly GCF_027579735.1. Classification (NCBI taxonomy): domain Eukaryota; kingdom Metazoa; phylum Chordata; class Amphibia; order Anura; family Bombinatoridae; genus Bombina; species Bombina bombina. Next base: position 809,950,984 of record NC_069499.1, read on the forward strand.
TCTATAGAAAGTATTGACGTTCTCTAGGATAGATCATTTTACAGGGGAGAGTAAAGTTAACAGGGGAGTACCAGACACTGATTTAAAGTCAATCAGCTAGATTACGAGTTGTGCATTAGGATAAGAGGTCTTAACGCTGCTTTTTTACTACCTGCTGCTATTACGAAGGTTTAGGGTCACCGCACACTTCTTTGGCCTTACCGCGAAAAGTCTTACGTAAACTTCGTTAAGTCTTTTTTCTATGGGACTTCCATAGCGCTGGTATTACGAGTCTGTTCTGGGAGGCCAAAAAGTGAGCGGTACACCCTACCCCGTCAAGAGTCCTAATGCATTTAAAAGTCAGTAGCTATGAGTTTTATGGTATAACGCCGTAACATAAAACTCATAACTAAAGTGCTAAAAAGTATACTAACACCCATAAACTACCTATTAACCCCTAAACGGAGGCCCTCCCGCATCGCAAACACAAAATAATAAAAATTTGAACCCCTAATCTGCCGCTCCGGACACCGCCGCCACTTACATTATATGTATTAACCCCTAATCTGCTGCCCCCAACATCGCTGACACCTACATACTATTTATTAACCCCTAATCTGCCGCCCCCATTTGGAACAGCCAATAGAATGCAAGTTCAATCCTATTGGCTGATTGGATCAGCCAATAGGATTGAACTTCAATCCTACTGGCTGATTGCATCAGCCAATAGAATGTTTTCTACCTTAATTCCGATTGTCTGATAGAATTCTATTAGCCAATCAGAATCTAAGGGACGCCATCTTGGATGACGTCACTTAAAGGTACCTTCATTCAGTAAGAAGACTCTGGATGAAGAGGATGCTCTGTGTCGGATGTCTTGAAGATGGACCCGCTCCGCGTTGGATGGATGAAGATAGAAGATGCCGTCTGGATGAAGACTTCTGCCCGTCTGGAGACCACTTTGCCCGGCTTGGATGAAGACTTCTCCCGGCTTCATTGAGGACTTCGGCCCGGCTTAGGATGAAGACTTCTCCCGGTAAGTCGATCTTCAGGGGGTTAGTGTTAGGATTTTTTAAGGGTGTATTGGGTGGGTTTTATTTTTAGGTTAGGGACTTTGGGCTGCAATAGAGCAAACTGCCCTTTTAAGGGCAATTCCCATCCAAATGCCCTTTTCAGGGCAATGGGGAGCTTAGTGTTTTTTAGATAGTTTTTTATTTGGGAGGGTTGGTTGTGTGTGTGGTGGGTTTTACTGTGAGGGGGGGGTTGTTTGTATTTTTTTTCAGGTAAAAGAGCTGATTACTTTGGGGAAATGCCCCGCAAAAGGCCCTTTTAAGGGCTATTGGTAGTATAGTTTAGGCTAGGGTTTTTTTTATTTTGGGGAGGCAGGGGGTTTATAGTAATTTGTTTATTATTTTCTGTAATTTAGTGTGTGTTTTTTTGTACTTTAGCTAATTTAATTTAGGTAATTGTATTTAATTTAGTTAATTTATTTAATTATAGTGTAGTGTTAGGTGTTATTGTAACTTAGGTTAGGTTTTATTTTACAGGTAAATTTGTATTTATTTTAGCTAGGTAGTTATCAAATAGTTAATAACTATTTAATAACTATTCTACCTAGTTAAAATAAATACAAAGTTGCCTGTAAAATAAAAATAAACCCTAAGTTAGATACAATGTAACTTTTAGTTATATTGTAGCTATCTTAGGGTTTATTTTATAGGTAAGTATTTCGTTTTAAATAGGAATAATTTAGTTAATGATAGCAATTTTATTTAGATTTATTTTAATTATATTTAAGTTAGAGGGTGTTAGGGTTAGAATTAGGTTTAGGGGTTAATAACTTTAATATAGTGGCGGCGACGTTGGGGGCGGCAGATTAGGGGTTAATAAATGTAGGTAGGTTGCGGTGACATTGGGGGTGGCAGATTAGGGGTTAATAAATAGTATGTAGGTGTCGGAGATGTTGGGGCAGCAGATTAGGGGTTAATACATATAATGTAGGTGGCGGCGGTGTTCAGAGCGGCAGATTAGGGTTAATAATTATAATGTAGGTGTCATCGATGTCGGGGGTGGCATGTTAGGGGTTAATAAGTGTAAGATTAGGGGTGTTTAGACTCGGGGTTCATGTTAGGGTGTTAGGTGTAGACATAATTTTTATTTCCCCATAGGAATCAATGGGGCTGCGTTATGGAGTTTAACGCTGCTTTTTGCAGGTGTAAAGGTGTTTCCCCTTTGATTCTTATGGGGACATTGTGCATGAGCCTGTACAACTTGTAATACCAGCGCTGCAGGTAAGTGAGCGGTGAGGGAAAACTGCTTGTTAGCACCGCATAGCCTCTAACGCAAAACTCGTAATCTAGGCCTAAATTTGCAGCAAATATAAATTAAACTGAAATTCTTTCACTAAGGTTTTATTTGTATTTGTTTCTAGTTTACTTCACAAATAATATTCTGAATGTTAAATATATGTACTGTGAATTATGAGCAAACCTCATATTCATACAGCTGGTAAAATAAATCTGTAAGACCTGCAGGTGTAAAATGCTAAGAAAGTATCATAAGACCTGTGGAAAAAATTCAGATATAGCTTGAGAACTCCCCTCTCCCTCCCACATTTTGAAACTGTCAGGGTCATTTCACATAGAAAAAAATTACAAAGTGCAATTTAATTTGTAAAATATACACAAACATAAACAGTATGATCCTAATTTTTTAGTTAAACAAACTTTAAAATATAATCAGAATTTGTAAAATTACAATCCTAAATACACTGATGTATATAGAAAGTAAATACATTCAAATACAATATAGAAAGTCCAAAATCTGAAGTCCAAAATATAAAATACAAAACACAAAGTGTAAAAGTAACAAAACTCTTATATCATGCAGTGCCATATTGCACTGGGCCTGTCTCTCCTTCACATCCAGAAATGCATTGAACGTCCTTTGCCTTTCTATAATCTCATGAAGATCTCTTATTGCTGGAGTATAATTTTAGATCATCTCATCTAAGTGGAGACATTGCCAGGGTCCAAGGTTCATATGCTAGTTGGGATCTTGTTTATAATAATTTATCATGGATGCTAGTATCATAACTAACTACTACAATCCTTAGGTGATGTAATGAACGTTTTTTTGTTTTTTTTTTACTTTTAAAGGACCACTCAATGCAGTAGAATTACATAATTAACAAGTATGTCATTATAAGACAATGCAATAGCACTTACTCGGAATTTTAAATAAGCAGTAGATTTTTTTCTGAAAAATTTATTTTTCTCCCATTTTCTGGCCCCCTGTATCATGTGACAGACATCAGCCAATCACAGACTAGTATACGTATACCCTGTGAGCTTTGTGCACATGCTCAGAAGGATCTTGTTCCCAAGAAAGTGTGAATATAAAAAGACTGTGCAAAATTTGATAATGGAAGTAAATTAGAAAGTATCTTAAAACTGCTTGTTCTATCTGAATCATAAAAGTTTGATTTGACTTGAGTGTCCCTTTAATATTTTAAAACAATTGTTTTTCAGTGTTTTAGTCATTGATTGAGAAAACGGTTTTCAGTTAGGCAAGGTTTTTATCTGAAATGAAGAACAATATATGAAATTATTTTCTCTAAAAAGAAACTGATCTTATCTTCTTTAACAGGATTTGTCCTCTACAAAGTTGCAGCTTTTCCCCCCTCACTGAGTACAGGGCATGGGGGAAGGGGAGAAAAGCAACCTGTCATGGTCCTATCTTACACATTCCACCTTAATATATACTTTGCCATATCAAGCCTATACCACCTTAACATTGTCTCCTCCTGCCTATAAAGCCTGCACTGTCTAATTACTCTTTGCTGGTTTATTGAAGTGATTAACTCACAACTCCAGCTTGTATCCTGGTGAAAGAAAGTACTCGGCTGCATTTAAACTACTTCACTTGCACACCTTGGCAAAAGCGCTGCTTGTTGTCTTCCTACCTGGCTTCCTCTGACGTCACTGCAAGCCATTCACTCCTCACACGCTGCTCAGGCCTGGCAGCGTTCCAACTTCACAGCGTGCACAGACTTCCAGCTGCTCTGAAACAGCCTTCCGGATCTCAAGCACTCACAGTGCCTTCAGCTTGCAACAAGTATAGCGTCACATGAGGTTATCAGGTTCCGTATAAGCTTTTACTTGTAGTGTTCTAAGTCTGCTACTCTCACTACTTCCATATTTAAGCTTGCCATAATATTGACATTCCTCTATGTGTTACACTGTATAAATCTGCCAGCAAGCTACTAGCACTACCATTACTAAATTGTTATATTAACTCCTCACCTGCAGTGTACCATATTAAACATGCTATGAGTACTAATCAGGGTATTTTCCTTAACTAGTTACTGCTCCTGTCTTGAGAAATATATATCCTTTGTTCTGCCTCTAAAGCATTCCTGTATTCATTACTCTTTGATATTGGAAGCTTATTGAGGCAATATAAATACAGATTAGGATTATATGCTTCCTTACTAGCAAGCATATTTCCCAGTTTGTTACATTAACATATTACCACAGTTCTACTTCTAAAGTACTAAAGATAAGTAAAGAATTGTCACATAAACAAGTGATTTCTTACATAATAAACCAGCCTTAAAAAAAAAAAAAAATAAAAAAAAAAAAAAATTTGTAACTATGGAGCCATCAGATGTGGCCCCCCAGCTACATAATTTAAACCAGCGCCTGGACAACTTAACTCAGGCATTTAGAGATATACAGGTGGAAAACCAAAGTCTCAAAGCCTGTCTTAGAGAAGTGTTGGCCAATAGGAATGCTGGAAATGACCACCAGGCTGAGCCCCAGGTTTCTTACCCTGAGAAATTTACTGGTGATAGATCCACTTTTCGCCAGTTCAGAAACGCCTGCCTGTTGTTATTCGATTTAAAACCGAGAACTTATCCTACAGACAGATCCAAAGTATTAACTGTTCTCTCATACCTGCGAGGGGAACCTCGGGCCTGGGCTGACTCATTTTATGAGTCCCAGGACCCAATTCTGAATTCTTTTGATGCCTTCTTAAAGGCTTTATCCAACCTTTATGATGATCCTTATCGTCAGATTACTGCTGAGACTAAACTCAGAGGACTCAAACAGTTAAAAGCTCCAGTGGAGGAGTATATTACTCGTTTCAAGATTTGGGCCAGAGATTCGCTCTGGAATGAGGTCTCTCTCAAGAATCAGTATCGAATGGGTTTGTCAGAGGAAGTAAAGGACGAACTCTCCAGAACTGGCATACCAGATCGCCTAGAGGATTTCTATACTTTAACAACTACTATAGATCGCAGGCTCCGAGAGCGAAGGCAGGAAAAAGGTAGTTCTAGCCACCCCACACGCCGCTTGCTCCCGACTCCGCCTACTGCTACTGCTCCCCCTGACCAGCCTATGGACATTAGCTTTCTGAGAGGACCTCTCACTATGCAAGAAAAGACCAGACGCCGTAATCTCAATCTGTGTATGTATTGTGCTGGTACGCAGCATGTGGTTAAGGATTGTCCCCTGCTTCTGAAGCAAAAGCGAGGTAAGACAAAATCAAATAGTAACTGTCTTCACACAAAGTCAGCTACATCAACTTACTTTACCTTACCTTTACAATTACAGTGGGATCAGCACAGGATCAGCAGTAACGCCATCGTTGATACAGGCGCTTGTACCAATTTCATTGATGTTCGTTTGGTTCATTCTAATAAAATTCCTTTTCAGTTAAAAAAGCATTCCACTGCCTCTCAAAGTCATTGACGGGTCACATTTAGCTTCTGGTCCGGTGTCACATCAAACTGTCCCTCTGTTAGTCACAACTCCCTCTGGTCACACTGAAACAATTACTTTCGATATCATATCCTCTCCTATTTACCCTATTGTACTGGGAATCTCTTGGCTTCGTTTACACCAACCCACTCTGCATTGGTCCACTCTTTCTCTCTCCTTCCCCTCCTCTTACTGTTCTAACACTTGCTTCCCTAGGAAACATATTTTGATCACATCCACTCCTGTCATACCAGTTGAATATTCTGATTTTTCAAACGTTTTCGATAAAAAAGAGGCAGAGGTATTGCCTCCCCATAGGGCCTATGATTGCCCCATAGATCTGCTGCCTGGTGCAACCATACCTCATGGTCATATTTATCCCCTCTCAAGACCTGAGTTACAACACCTTAAAACTTATATTACTGAGAATTTAAAAAAAGGGTTCATCCGTCCCTCCACCTCACCTGCAGCAGCAGCTATGTTTTTTGTAAAGAACAAGGATGGGTCTTTACGCCCGATAATAGATTATCGCGAGCTGAACAAAATAACAATAAAAAACAGATACCCACTACCTCTCATCCCAGAACTGATTGAGAGGTTACATGGCGCCACAGTGTTCACTAAACTAGATCTGAGGGGTGCCTATAACCTTGTCAGAATAAGAGCCGGGGACGAGTGGCTGACCGCATTTAGGACTAGGTATGGTCTCTATGAGTATACGGTTATGCCATTCGGTCTGTGCAATGCCCCAGCGACATTCCAGAACTTCATTAATGATATTTTTAGAGATGTCCTTGACACGTTTTTGGTTGTCTACTTAGACGACATTCTTATTTACTCACCCTCTTTGACAGAACATATACAACATGTCAGGCTTGTGTTGTCTAGACTACAAACACATAGACTCTATGTTAAATTAGAAAAATGTTTGTTTCACGTCACAGAGGTGTCTTTCTTGGGTTATCACATCAGTAAGGGTCAGATAAAGATGGAGGATAACAAAATTTCAGCCATATCATCATGGCCTATACCCTCTTCTGTGAAAGAAGTTCAAAGGTTCTTGGGCTTCGCAAATTTTTATAGACGCTTTATTCAAAACTTTGCTGCCATCACAAAACCCCTGACAAATCTGACTAAGGGAAAGACTCCATTTTGTTGGACACCTGAGGCTCAAACCGCCTTTGACCAATTAAAGCATCTCTTTACCACCTCTCCGATACTCCATCTACCAAACACAAAGTGTCAATTCGTATTAGAGGTTGACGCATCAGAATATGCCATTGGCTCCGTGTTATCCCAGAGATCCACTCCTAAGGACTCATTACATCCTGTGTCTTATTTCTCTAGGCTCCTGACACCAGCTGAGCTGAATTATCCAATTGGTGAAAAGGAGTTGTTGGCTATTAAGTCATCCTTTGACCAATGGAGGCATTTATTGGAGGGTACGGAGCAACCTATAGTGATATTTACTGATCATAAGAATCTACAGTATCTCCAGACAAACAGAACTCTTTCTGCTCGACAGCTCCGCTGGAGCCTCTACTTCTCTCGTTTCTCCTTCCACATTGCCTACCGTCCTAGCATATGGAATGGAAAGGCAGATGCTTTATCTAGAAGGGATAAAAAGCCTGAGTCTACTCAATTTCCATCCACCATCATTCCAAAATCTTCTTTTGTAGGTCTTCTATCAAATGATCTCACAGATCTAAAAACACATCAACAACAAGACATTACTAAGACCGCTTACACGCTTACCCCTGATAATGCTGGAATCCTCTACAAGGATTCAAGGCTATATGTTCCACCCTCGCTGCGAGATCACGCAGTGTCCATTGCCCATGATTCATTATTAGCAGGTCATATGGGTATACACAAGACACTTGACCTTCTACAGAGGTATTTTTGGTGGCCTTCTATGAGAACCACTGTTAAAGAATACATCAAACTCTGCGTTACCTGTCAAACCTGTAAGCCCTCACACCAACCACCTCTGGGTTTACTACAGAACCTCCCTATTCCCGAATTTCCGTGGACTTCTGTCTCCATGGACTTTGTAGTTGATTTGCCTAAATCTGAAGGTTACACCGTCATTTTTGTTGTTGTGGATCTCATGTCAAAGATGGCACATTTCATTCCAACCGAAACTCTACCCACTGCACAAAAATCAGCTCAGTTATTTCTTAGAGAGATTATTCGTTTACATGGAATACCCACTACAGTACTCAGCGACAGAGGCTCACAATTCACCTCAAAATTTTGGAGACATCTTTGTACCTCACTAGACATACATCAGTGTTTGACCACATCGTACCACCCACAGACCAATGGACAGTGTGAGAGAACCAACCAGTGGCTGGAGCAATTTTTACGTTGCTACTGTTCCCACAAACAAGAATCTTGGGCCACGTACCTCCCACATGCTGAGTTTGCATATAATAATACCACCAATACTTCTACGGGGTTTTCTCCCTTTTATATCAATTCAGGCTACCATCCCCGATTTCATCCATTGCCTATGACACACTCACCTTGTCCTCAGGTGAATGATCTCGTCAATTCCATCAAGCAGACTTATGTCGCCATACAGGATAACATCAAGCAAGCACAGGCCACCCAAAAGAGGTTCTATGACCTACGCCATCGCCCTCATCCTACCTACGCTGTAGGACAAAAAGTCTGGTTATCGGCAAAGAATCTGAGGATTCCAACTCCTTGCAAGAAGTTTAACAAACTTTTTGTTGGTCCTTTTTCTATCATTGCTCTTCCAAACCCGGTTACGGTGACTCTACAGCTTCCTCCCACTTACCGCATTCACCCGACATTTCATGTGTCCCTCATCAAGCCTTGCTACTCTTCTACCCCTCTATCAGCCACTTCCCTGGGTTCTCCTACCCCGGATCCTGAGTACGAGGTCCAGGCCATTCTGGACTCTAGACGTTGGCATGGTGAACTGCAGTATCTGGTTCATTGGTCTGGGTACGACTCTTCGGAGGACTCTTGGGAACCCGCTTCGAATCTCTCTGCAGATAGGTTGGTCTCTTTGTTTCATCGGAGGCATCCGGATCGTCCTTCTCCCTGAAACCTCTTTGATGTTTCCTTGGGGGGGGAGTATGTCATGGTCCTATCTTACACATTCCACCTTAATATATACTTTGCCATATCAAGCCTATACCACCTTAACATTGTCTCCTCCTGCCTATAAAGCCTGCACTGTCTAATTACTCTTTGCTGGTTTATTGAAGTGATTAACTCACAACTCCAGCTTGTATCCTGGTGAAAGAAAGTACTCGGCTGCATTTAAACTACTTCACTTGCACACCTTGGCAAAAGCGCTGCTTGTTGTCTTCCTACCTGGCTTCCTCTGACGTCACTGAAAGCCATTCACTCCTCACACGCTGCTCAGGCCTGGCAGCGTTCCAACTTCACAGCGTGCACAGACTTCCAGCTGCTCTGACACAGCCTTCCGGATCTCAAGCACTCACAGTGCCTTCAGCTTGCAACAAGTATAGCGTCACATGAGGTTATCAGGTTCCGTATAAGCTTTTACTTGTAGTGTTCTAAGTCTGCTACTCTCACTACTTCCATATTTAAGCTTGCCATAATATTGACATTCCTCTATGTGTTACACTGTATAAATCTGCCAGCAAGCTACTAGCACTACCATTACTAAATGGTTATATTAACTCCTCACCTGCAGTGTGCCATATTAAACATGCTATGAGTACTAATCAGGGTATTTTCCTTAACTAGTTACTGCTCCTGTCTTGAGAAATATATATCCTTTGTTCTGCCTCTAAAGCATTCCTGTATTCATTACTCTTTGATATTGGAATCTTATTGAGGCAATATAAATACAGATTAGGATTATATGCTTCCTTACTAGCAAGCATATTTCCCAGTTTGTTACATTAACATATTACCACAGTTCTACTTCTAAAGTACTAAAGATAAGTAAAGAATTGTCACATAAACAAGTGATTTCTTACACAACCTTATAGAGTAAAAAAACTTGGTTTGTCTTCCTTCTCAAGGCAAGGTACTACTCCTGAACAAAAAAGGACATACTCTAAAATATAAAAATCTGTATGGCCAAATACATTGATGAGCTTCTACAATTCATTATGTGCACAGTGCAAGGGCTGCCAACATGAAGCACTGTACACACAACTACACAGCCTGTTAGCATCCCAAAATGTTCATATGTCAAATAAAAAAATAACAAGTTATGTCCCTGCAGAAACTAGTGTCAAACAAACTTATACAGCAAATAAATATGACACAACAATGTGCCAGAAAAGTTATATGTCCTGTCCCATGAATACCAGCACCACATAAAATACCTAACCACATACTCATCTTTCTCAGTTGCAAAAAGAACAAAATCAAGCAAGTTGGCTGGTCACAGATTGATTAACCATGGCTGAAACTGAGGCTCTAGTATCAACTCTGGGGCCTATTTAATGACCAGAAGAGGATGACCAGTTCTTTGGTGAGGGATAACATCTGGGAGGCTGTTGCTGCAATGCAGCACCAGCAACCCAAAGGACTGTTTTTTAGGTGAAATGGTTGGCAGACATTATGCTTGATATCCAGCAAATGGCCACTTGTGTTTAAGCCCCATGACAATTTTATACAGCCTGCTGGGTCTGACAATACATTCTTCATCTGCAATAAAATCACCCACAGCAGAACTGTAACCCTTATCTGTTTCCCCGGACATAAGGGGGGGCAAAGTGGATCCGCGCATGAAGCCAGTGCTTCATCATGTGGTGACCTAGGGCTAAAAGCATATACTTATTTTATCATTGCACGTGTTTTCTTATGTGTAGCAACAAACAAACAAACTGGATCTACAGGCTTCTAAAAGCACCCTTTATTAGCTATCCTTCACAAATAAAGTAATCAAAATTAAAAACATGAACGACAGCTGTGATCTGTCATGCATTTCGGCCTTCACTGCCTTGATTGTAGACCTAAATCACCTATACTCAATATTAAATAATTTTAGGCCAAAGCCCATTGGTTCATTCAGTCTGTTATGACTAGACCCTGTCACATCACATGTTAAACACGTAAAATTTAATCATACTTACTTATACAAAAAGGACAGTGTAAGTCTGCACCTGATTATTAAGCAACATAACATTTTCAAGTAACTTATGTACCTTAGGCAGGTCATGAAAAATAGGTGTAATCGTATTATGCAGAAAAAGATCACTTCTGAGATGAACAGAAAAAGGCATTGAATCTCTTAAAGTCTAGGGATGATATTGTGATTAAGCTGGCATATAAGGGTAGAAGCATAGTTATTTTAGATAAGGAATCTTACGTCAGGGAAGCCCTTAGGCAGCTTAGTGATAATGAAGGTTATGTTGTGCTCCCAGAGAACCATATTGAGCATTGTAAGAAAACATTTAGGATTATTTTGGATGCCTGGAGAGAGGCATTATTGATCTTGATATTTATGACTTTCTTTTTGTGCAGGATCTGATTACACCTATTTTTCATCATTTGCCTAAGGTTCATAAATCACTTGAAAAAAGGTGTTTCAGATGCATTCTTATTTTAAGGATACAAAGCATTTGCTTTCTAAATTGGATTCAATATATTGGGATCACAATTGTCAATGGCTTACAGTAGTTTGCATTCAGCCATACCTCACCAGAAGGGGTTAATTGCTGTGCGGGCCCTTCTGGACTATTATAGCAATTATAATCCTAATTTCAAGGATTATATTGCTCAGGTTTTGCAGTTTTTTCTTACTCAAATTACTTTGAATTTGATAGATTAAACCATTTACAGAAACGTAAAAATGTAATGGGTGCAACATTTGGCCCAACTATTCATGGGTTGATGGAAACTCTCCCATGTTTTTGGAGATCAAAATCCCTTTAATAAATACATAGCAGCTTATAAAAGACACATTGACAATCTCCTGTTTATTTGAATGGGCACATGGGAGGAGGCTTCACAATTTGTTTCCTATCTAAATAATAATTCTGTGGGTTTTCAGTTTGCTTTTGACGTTGTGAAGGATAATATTCTCTATTTTACAGAAAACCGATTGTGCCTAATTCATTGTTATATGCCAAAAGTAGCTATCCAAACATACAGGTTTTGGAGTGGCTAAGGGACAGTTTGTGCGCCTTAACGACAACTGTTCTAAGGATGAGGAATTTCTTAACGAAAGTGTGATTTTGACTACTCAGTTGTTACAACAAGGCTATTCTAAGAAAGTTATTAACAGGGTTTTTCAAGAAGTGAGTAGGATGGGGTGATCTAATTTGCTTTTGGATCAGAAATCTCATGATAAAAGGATTTTTGATAATACCAAGCCTTTTTTGATACTGTTTATAGAAAACATTTTAAAGAAGTTTATGCCATTTTATTTAAGTTGTGTGCTCTTATATGTACAGTGATATATTGTACAGCCATTTCAGAACTTTTTCCACCTTTAATGTGACCTACAAACTGTACAACTCAATTGAAAAAAAAACTGAAATCTTTTAGGTAAAGGGAAATAAAAATTAAAAAATAAAATAACATGGTTGCATAAGTGTGAACACCCTTAAACTAATACTTTATTGAAGCACCTTTTGATTTTATTACAGCACTCAGTCTTTTTGGGTATGAGTTTTTCAGCATGGCACATCTTGACTTGACAAGATTTGCCCACTCTTCTTTGCAAAAACACTCGAAATCTGTCAGAATGCGAGGGCATCTCCTATGCACAGCCCTCTTCAGATCACCCCACAGATTTTGAATTGGATTCAGGTATGGGCTCTGGCTGGGCCATCCCAAAACTTTAATCTTCTTCTGGTGAAGCCATTCATTTGTTGATTTGGATGTATGCTTTGGGTCGTTGTCATGCTGAAAGATGAAGTTCCTCTTCATGTTCAGCTTTCTAGCAGAAGCCTGAAGGTTTTGTGCCAATATTATATATATATATATATATATATATATATATATATATATATATACTCTTTACATTTTTATCTTGCTTGATTTTTTAACTGTGTGTTATGGATGATTATGTTTAAAGGGACAGTCTACACCAGAATATTTATTGTTTTAAAAGATAGATAATCCCTATATTACCCATTCCCTAGTTTTGTATAACCAACACAGTTATATTAATACACTTTTTACCTCTGTGATTATCTTGAATCTAAGCCTCTGCAAACTGCCCCTTATTTCAGTTCTTTTAACAGACTTGCATTTTAGCCAATTAGTGCGGGCTCCTAGGAACTCCATGTGTGTGAGCACAGTGTTATCTATATAAAACACATGAAGTAACACCCTCTAGTGGTGAAAAACTGTCAAAATGCCCTGAGCTAAGAGGTGGCCTTCAAGGGCTTAGAAATTAGCATATGAACCTCCTAGATTTAGCTTTCAACTAAGAATACCAAGAACAAAGCAAAATTGGTGATAGGAGTAAATTGGAAAATTGTTTAAAATGACATGCCCTATCTGAATAATGAAAGTTTGTTTTGGACTAGAATGTCCCTGTAAGTCTAACCTTGTAGTTCAATGCATCATTTATGTTTCTTTTTGGTAATTTTTTTTGGGTACATTTATGTTGTTATAATGTGCAGACTTACATTATTGTCTTTTGAATGGAATGAGTACAGTTAAATTTTAAGTGTGCAACATGTGATCTGGCAGGGTCTAGTCGTGACAGACTGAATGAAACAATGGGCTTTGACATAAGAGTATTTATACATGGAGTACAGTATAGGTGATTTATGTCTATGATTAAGGCAGTTATAGCTGAAACATGTAAGACAGATCATTCTCTGTCACGTTTTTTTATCTTGATTACTTTATTTTTTAAGGATATCTCATAAAGGGTGCTTTTAGAACCTCACTGGTCCCATTTGTTTGTTTGTTGCTATCTATGAAGACCAGCTTGAGCTTCAGCACCCATGCCCTGCGCTGCTTGAGCTGGAGGAGGCAATAAAGTGAATGATGATTAGTGGGCATTTGGATGCAGGCAGCACTCATCCATTTCTGTTTCCTTTTATAGCCATGGAGGAAGTAAGAGGAGGCCTACATGGCCAAGCAGTTGGGTATTTTGTAAGCGGGATCCAAACTGCAGTGACTTGCAGTCTGACATCCTGTTGAGTGACCCGTTTTGAACTTTTGTCATTGAAGCCGGTGAATAAGCTCATATATTTACACAATTTCTATGGGACACTTATTATGCCCTTAATAGGCTTATTACTTACTTCCAAGACTGTGTGAAAGGTCTTCTATGCCTCCTGATATGTAATTACTATTGATGAATGAGTTTAATTTTACATATTACCAGCAACACTTAAGAGCTTTTACTTGGATGCGTGGACTGTTTACTCATTGTGTGCCCCAAGATGCATCATGAAAGGTAGATTAAATACTTTAAGTGCTAATGATGGCATGGAGACGTCACTAAGTTTCGCCCTCGGGTGCTAACGATGGCTCCATGCCGTCACTAGGACTCACTAACCTTGAGGGTGGCCTGAGGGCCCCATCTCCCTCCACCCGTCCAATCTTGCCCTAATATTGAAGAGCAGGCTTGGGGCTTCACACGGAGTGTGATGACGTCATTATGCATTGACGCAATTACATCATCACACAACTTTATTTACTTTAATAACATTCCCTTACTTTACAGATGCCGATATAATGTTTGTAATCACATGAATAACTGGATCATGTCATAACAAATTAATCAATGCTAGAGAGATGCTTTTATTATATTTATATATATATATATATATATATATATATATATAATTGCAATGTTTCACATAATAGATATGCTACATAAAACAACTCTAAATTGTTTTGTCTATAAGCACTTATAATTATGTATTTAAATGTGGAATTTAATGCAAGTAAGCAATATGCATACCTCCTTATCAGTGAGCATGTCACGGAGAAACTCAGTCTTGCAATGTTTCACATAGTAGATGTGCTACGTAAAATATAACATTTGATTTTCTGTTGATTACTTACATTAAAGTTTATATGGGTGTTCTCTATGGTGCGAACTTCCAATCAGATATCAGATAGATGAATCTAATTAATGGGCTAGCCTTAAAAGGTGTCTGAACTGATCCTCAGGTAAGCAGTGAACAAGTGTGCATGCACACGAAACGCGTCTGCGTGAGGATCAGCTCAGCTACCTGATGGAATTTGTCTCTGCTGGCTTTTTTCATATGGATACTTTTAACGTCTTTTTATCGACCTTTAAATAAAGTTTGGATTTTTTTCATTTTACAAGTCTATGCCTTGAGAACTTTTCTTGTTTCACATGCTTCACTGGATATTAC
The DNA here is from genome assembly GCF_027579735.1 of Bombina bombina. Lineage (NCBI taxonomy): Eukaryota > Metazoa > Chordata > Amphibia > Anura > Bombinatoridae > Bombina > Bombina bombina. The sequence goes on from NC_069499.1 coordinate 809,966,042, forward strand.
GAGCCATATACTGAGCGCTACCCACTCTTTGGATTTTCATGTGCACTCAATGCTGTTTGAGGCGTGCCTGGCAGTTCCGCCCGGTCTAGCAGCCAGCTTTTTGGCAGTAGTAAGGGGGTGTGTCCCCGCCCACTCTCCATTATGTCGGTTATACGTCTACATACTGGACTTTTCAGGTGAGCGCTTTTTACAGTTTTTCTGTGAACCTTTGTCATGTTTTCCTGCCTAACTGTATCAGAGCAGCCCGTAGGATTAAGCCTGTCTTGTGTGTTATTATCAGCAAAATTACTTACCAACATTTATGATTAAATGTATACAAAAATAAATACCGATTGGTTATTACACACATGCACAAATAAAGACCTATAATTCTGACTGAAGATGAGGTGGGTTTTATATCTGCTTATACTATCTAAAGGCGACTTGTAATATCCACTCTGACGTTAAAGCCAGCACACATATATTTTGTGCTATCGCACCAAACTATGCACCCTCAGAACTCTTTTTTGCTTGCTTAGCATAAAATGGAGGAAGCATATGTACTGAGTGAATTTAAAGATGACACCACTGAATTTTACAATGATATAGTACATACACTGGACAGTCTGTTTTTTTACATTGATGCCCTAAGAAAAAAGAACATTAAATTGGATCTAGATATTAAATCTTTCTTACTATACAAACATGAAAAATGCATAGCAAGGGGATTGCGTATAAGGAAATTTCCATTGTTCATTGTATCTAATACAGACTTCATAGAGAAATGGAATGCAGTACTAGATGCCTGTTCATTTGCACTCATTGATCTATTAATCACCTATAAAAAACAACAAAGGAGAGATCTACTTACAGAACTGAAAGATGCACAAACAAAACTTAAAAATCACCAACAAGACCCAGATTTAAAAAAAATATGATAAACAATTTGAAATTAAGATGAACAGCTTTAAAAGGGAACTGTGGCAGTTTAAATCAAGAAAAATGAGTCGCGATAAGGACTACGACTCTAAACAGGTTTACAGGTGGACCCAAGAGAATAACTCAAGAAGTGGTTACAAGCGCAATTCAAAGAATCGCAACAAAGAATCAGCTTGGAAGTAGAATTAAAAAGGGAAAAAATTAACATTCTCAGACACTGAATACAAGTGTGATTCTTCAGATGGGGATGTACATGAAGAGGGTGCTACTGCAACTGTACTACAAGAAGAAGACGATATTCAGTATTCAGAAATTCCAACTTCACAGCCAAAAAACGGGCAGCGATGGACAGTACAAGCGGTCAGAAAAAAACACACAGAGGGAGAAGAGGAGGATGCAAAAAAGCCCAGAGGAACACAGAGAGACAATCAGAAAACATCACAGGAAACATATGCAACCAGGTCACAGAAAGTGACAAAAAATATGCATAAATAAGAATGTAATTAATCTTTCTAGCCTAACCCTTACTCCCACATAGGTTAATGTACTGTCTAAAGGCCTGAATTTTGTGACTTATCATTACTTTAACATATTTGAAACAATCCTTGACATCAACAGATTTGTAAGGAAAATCCCACTGCAAAAACATTTTTTTGCTAGTGATTAAAAATCACAAAAAAGTGATGATCGTAATACTAACAGTGAAACTGACACACTCATCACAACTACAATAGATTTGAATTTTTCTGAATTGAACACTGTAAAAGATTTGGAGAAACTTCTAGAGGAAGGGGGTGGAGCTACAGAGGACCTATTAGAAGAAGGAAATATCTCAGACATATCAAAAATAAAAGTACATTTTACCCCATACATACACGCTCTAAGGTTTTAGATGTCTTTCAAAAAACTACAGAAGCTTAGCTTAGAGCCCTAAATGAATCTATCTTTACCAAAACTAAAAGACAACATACAAATTTAACGTTTAAGGAAAAATCTGCCCGTAAAGAATTATCTGACAATGGAAATATCATAATAAGGCCGTCAGATAAGGGAGGCAACGTTGTGGTCCTTAATAGGTCAGACTATATAGCAGAGGCTAAAAGACAACTAGGGGATAAAAATGTGTACACAAAACTATCAGAAAATCCTACAAATAAATTTCAAAGAGATATTATAGACATCATTAAATATGCACGTCACAACAACATAATAACTAAACAAGTAGAAGAAAAACTAATAGTAGAACATCCAGTCACCCCTATGTTTCATCACTTCCCAAAAATTCACAACAATTCTGAATGCCCGCCAGGGAGACCCATTATTGCAGCTATTGGCTCATTGAATGAAGCACTATCTGAACTTGTAGACACTTTCTTGCAGCCACTGGTACTTAAACTACCTAGCTACATACAGGACACTACATCTTTTATCAACAAAATCAAGAATCTAAAATGGCAATTTAATTGTAGATTTATGGTAGTGGATGTTTCCTCACTTACCTCCATTGATCATGAAAGAGGCATTATTGCGATTGAGTTTTTCTTGGAAACATTTTGTAATTTTGAACCTGCAATCAAAATTTTTGCTTTTAAGAGCAATTGAATTCTTGCTAACACATACATTTTTTATGTTTCAGATGGACTATTATCTCCAAAGATGTGGGACTGCAATGGGGGCTAAATTTGTCCCCTCCTATGCCAACCTGTTCATGGGTTGGTGGGAGCTGTCCCATGTCTTTGGAGATACAAATCCATTCAAAGATAAGATAATTCAATATTATCAATATATTGATGATCTCTTTTTCATTCTGGCTTGTGATGAACAGGAAGCAGATAATTTCTGCAATTATGTAAACTGCAACAAATGCGGTATAGAGTTCACAGGGGAACACAGTAACGAAAGTGTTAATTTCCTGGATCTCACTGTCCAGGGAGGAAGAGATGGCTTTCCTGTAGAAACAAGAATGTACCGAAAAAAACAGCAGGTAAAACGCTGCTTAAGTACGAGTCCTGTCATCCTAGACATGTACTTAAAGGTATCCCCAAAGGGGAGTACATACGCATTAAAAGAAACTGCACAAATGTACAGGAATACAATGAACAGGCTAGAGAGGCCACGGAAAGATTTAAACAGTGGGGTTACAGAGAGGATATTTTAACAAAATCCAGAGATAATGTGGACCTAATTCCAAGGGAACAAATGTTAAAATATAGACCTAAGAAAAAGGTAAATGAAACAAATTAATTGAAATTTATCACGACTTATAGTGCAGAATTTAACAAAGTATTCAACATAGTCAAAGAATCCTTACCAATTCTCTATTCGGATCCGATCATTAGGGAAATACTTAAATCAGGTTTTGACTTCATTCCCAAAAGAGGCAAAACACTGGCAAATCATTTATCTCCCTCAGACATGTAGCCCATTCAAAACACATGCTGGCTAAAAAAGAAAAATGTTTTTTTTAAGTACAGACGTCGTATCTGCAAAACCTGTAACTTTGTTTCAGAGAGGGAGATCAATTTATGTCCTGCACTACTAAGAAAAAGTATGACATCAAATTTTTTATAAATTGTGCTACCACTCTTGTGGTGTATTTACTTACTTGCAAGCAATGTAAGATTCAATATACTGGCAAAACTAAAAGATCCCTCAAAGACAGATTTCTACAACACTTAAGATCAATTGAAGATATAGACACAGACACCCCAGTTTCCAGACATTTCACACAATTACACAACTCAGGTGTTTCATTTTTTACAATACAGGGTATTGACCATGTTACCAAATGGAAAAGGGGAGGAGATAGGGAGATGCTTTTAAACAAAAAGGGAAATCTTCTGGATGTTCACTCTTCAAACAAGTGACCCAGATGGACTCAATATAAGATGAGATTTAGATGTATTTGTATAATCTTTATACCTATCACTTAAGTTATGTACTCAACCTTGGAGTTACCTGTACAGGAGTGTTTAATTAATAAGTGCAATTTGTCTAGCGCTTCTTATTGTTTCTTATTGTTTCCGTAACATAATGTAGTTACATACTCTAAATTGTTTTGTCTATAAGTACTTATAACTATGTATCTAAATTTGGAATTTAATGCAAGTAAGCAATATGCATACCTCCTTATCAGTGAACATGTCACGGAGAAACTCAGTCTTGCAATGTTGCACATAGTAGATGTGCTACGTAAAATATAACATTTGATTTTCTGTTGATTACTTACATTAACATTTATATGGGTGTTCTCTATGGTGTGAACTTCCAATCAGGTATCAGATAGATGAATCTAATTAATGGGCTAGCCTTAAAAGGTGTCTGAACTGATTCTGAGGTAAGCAATGAACAAGTGCGCATGAGCACGAAACGCGTCTGCTACCTGATGGAGTTTGTCTCTGCTGTCTTTTTTCATATGGATGCTTTTAACGTCTTTTTTATCAACCTTTAAATACAGTTTGGATTTTTTTCATTTTACAAGTCTATGCCTTGGGAAGTTTTCTTGTTTCACACGCTTCACTTTTTACAGTTTTTCTGTGAACCTTTATATATATATACACACACAGTGGCTTTGTCCCTGGTGCACATTTTTAGAAAGTTCACCCCTTGGCGCATCAAATAAAGGGCTACATGTATATATAGCACAAAATTTGAGTGTGTAAGAAATAAGTAAACATGTCACTTTACTTAGAAAAAAATTATTTTATATCTAAAGCACCATATACCGTTAATTTTTACGCAATCCACTTTTGTGCTATAAATACATGTAGCCCTTACATTTAGCTCATTTGATGCCCAAAGGAGTGTACTTTATATAAATGTGTACCTTATGTACCCTTTTTAACTTCCCATGTGGCTAGAGCTGTTTAATTGCAGACATGACGGTCTAAAAAAAGTCTAAATTTTTTAGGGGTGATGTCTGTAATTAGACAGCTGTAGCCACCTTGGAAGTTAAGATACAGTAAATAAAGTGCACATTTTTGGAAATTAGACCCCTTGGTGCATCAAATAAGGGGCTACATAATTTTTTCAAATTTTTTTGTGATATATGTGATAAACATTGTTTAACATCTACAGAATATATTACATAATAACAGGCAAAAATGTGTGAAGTATGCATTTTTTCATTTTTCAAATACATTTTAACATTAATTAAATACATAACATACTAATGAAGATATTTTAGCAATATTCAAAAACATTTCTGTTGAATGTGAAATAGAAATGGAGAACTGACCCTTAGAATGGTGTGTTCCAAAGTGTTTACAAAGCCCTTGAAAACTCGCAGAACACCAACATGTAATTCAAATTTATTTATAGAAATTATTTCTGGTTTTTAGCATTCAAAACAAAATCCAAACAAAATGGCTGAGATAACTGTGAAAAAAAAACACCTACCTACCTTATTGTTGTCCTTCTAAACAACTATGTTTTCGCTCTCTGTAAACAAAAGAAATTAATTTGAGTGATTGTATATTTTCATATTTGTACCTCTATGTTATGACCCCACAGTGAAGGTGAGTTATTCAGCTGTTTTCTGTTTATTAAGCATTAGAACTATGAATTATTTTGAAAGTTTTTAAAGTGATGCACATTTGTTAAATATTACTTCTAAGTGTCCAAAAACATGAAACAATATAACATTACAATATGTAATGTATTTCTAAGTTTGATAAATACTTCATATTTATTTCAGATATACTATCATCTGTCTGTATGGAGAGGTCCTCCTATTGAAAAGCAGTCAACATCCCATGGTGAGTGAGCATGCTAACTTAGTAACATATAATATCTATCTACATAATTCCCTGTTTCTACTCTGTTTTATCCCCTTAACCCATCGTACCGCATAATGTATATATACATCTGAGCTGAAGGAAGCTCCAGCAGTCTCAGCGAGAGCTGGAGTTCCGGAGCTCTAGGCCTCTGTCTGCATATGGAACTGGAGCATGAGTGGTGCTCTGGTTCCATATGAAGGTATATGCCTGATCGTTACAGACAGTGACACTGTGTGTGTCACAGTCTGTAACAATCAACATTTTCTGCAGATGGGAGGTGTGGGAGGGAAAGTGGGTGGGCGGCACAGAGTCAGAGAGGGAGGGAGAGGGAGGGAGTGGGAGGGGCCCTACTTTATAGAAAAAATGTAAGGGGGGGCATAATTAATGATTGTGAGGTAGGGGACACCACTTCACTGCAGATTTTTTTTATTAACTAATAAATAAAAAAAAAGAATGATAAAAACATACAAATTGGTTACTAAGATGGCCACCATTAGTAGGAGAGGGATGGTTAAATAACTGTTTGGAGGTGGGAGCATTGAGGAGAAATCACTACACTTATAGAAAAAAAAGTTAAAAAAATATTCCCTAAACTGCATACTGGCAGACCTTTTGCCATTACCCAAAATGGTGGTAGCCAGTGGGGGGGGGGGGGGGGGTAAGGGATGAAAGAGAGCTGTTTTAGAGGGAGCAGGGAGTAGGAGGTGTTAGGTGGGAGGGTAATCTCTACTCTGCATTAAAAATTAACTTTACAAGCTAACCGATTAACCCCTCCATGGCAAGAAATTTAACGTAAGGTGCACAGCTGCAATTAGCAGCATTCTAATCACCAAAAAGCAATGGTAAATGCATTTCTGCTATTTCTGAATAAAGGGGACGCCAGAGAACATTTTATAACCATTTGTCATATGATTGCAATAGTTGTGTGTTTTACAATTTCAGTGAGAAACCCAAAGTTTGCTAAAAAGTTAACATTTTTTTTTATAGGATCATATCTGGCATTCAAATAATGGCATCAGAAGTACCAAAATAAGCCTAGATCAATACCTTGGGTTGTCTACTTGAAAAAAAAAAATAGTTATATGTAAATCAAAAAACTCTGTTTAATCAGACTGATAGCAAAAATAAAATACTAAAAATTATCTCGTACTTTGGGCAAGTTTTTCCCTGAAATTCCCAGTAGCAAAGGGGTTAATATATCTCAATATGTGGAATTATTTTGAGCTTTCTCATGTTATAAAATATGTATATAAACCTTAGCAACTCATACAAACAAATACTATATTTTTGTTCATATTTTTATAGGTCTCTCCCTAGTTCCTCATATCTCCCCTATTCATCCTACATTCCCCATATCTTTTTACCCCTAATTTTTGAACCTTTAAAAAAAGGCAACCTCTCTTTCCCATCTCCTTGTCAATATTTCCAACCCCATTACCCCTAGGTACCTCACTCAAATGTTTTCCTTACCCTGCTCCATACCCACCTTTTCCACAACCTCCACTGCCTCAATTTCTTCCCTATCCTCATTCTAACTTTCCTGAAGGCTTGTCAGGTCCCATTCATTGTGAGTGTATTAATTAAATTACAATTACTTCAACTAATGGAAAATGTAGCAAATCAGCCAATAGGAATGAGAGCTGCTTAAATCATATTGGCTGTTTAAATCAGCCAATAGGATTTAAGCAGCTCTCATTCTTATTGGCTGATTTAAATTTTTCAGCCAATAGGAATGCAACGCTACCCCAATATAAAAGGGGTACCTTGCATTGAATCCTCAGTGTGCGGTGGACGATCGCATGAAGAGGACCTCCATGTCGGACTTATGGACCTCCGCCTCCGTGCATCAATTGACCGCTCCGCCTCTGCAGGGATGAAGAAGATAGAAGATGCTGGTCCTGTGATGGATAAAGATGGAGCTGTCTGGATGAAGATGCTTCGCCGCTGGGATGAAGACCTTTTGCCGGACTTCAGCAACTGTGAGTACTGATTTTGGGGTTTTAAAAAAAAATTGGGGTGGTGTTTTTTTTAGATTAGGGCTTTTTTAATTTGAATGGGCCGATAAAGAGCTGAATGCCCTTTTAAGGGCATTCAGGGCAATGGGTAGATTAGTTTTTTTTGTTATTTTTTTTTTATTTTGTGGGTTTGGGGAAGTGGGGGTTTGTAATGTTAGAGGGTGTTTTGTTTTCAAAAGAGCTGTTTTTAAGGTCCCTTGGTAGTTTATTATAGATTATTTTTATTTTTTTTGGGGGGGTTGTTTTTTTTAAAACGGGGTTTTAGAATAAGAATAATTTTTATTATTTTGGATAATTTTTGTTTATTCTTTGTAATGGTAGTTTTTTTTATTTTTTGTAATTGTAGTTTTAATTTTTTAGTAATCATAGTTTTTTGTTATTTTTAGTAATGTTAGGTTTTTTATTTTTATTTCACAGGTAAGTTTGTATTTATTTTTAAGTAGGTAGTTAGTTAATAATTGTAACTTTAATTTAGGTCTATTTTAATTATGTTAAAGTTAGGGGGTGTTAGGTTTAGGGGTTAAAATAGTTTAATTTAGGTTGTTGCGATGTGGGGGCCGACGGTTTAGGGGTTAATAGGTTTAGTTAGTGTTGGCGATATGGGTGTACGGTGGTTTAGGGGTTAATAGGTTTAGTTAGTGTCGGCGATGTCGATGAACTGCATTTTAGGGGTTAATAGGTTTAGTTAGTGTCGGCGATGCGGGGGAACTGCGGTTTAGGGGTTAATAGGTTTAGTTAGTGTTGGCGATGTCAAGGAACTTTGGTTTAGGGGTTATTAGGTTTAGTTAGTGTTTTAATTAGTGTCGGGGGAACTGCAGTTTAGGGGCTAATAGGTTTAGTTAGTGTTGGCGATATTTGGGAACGGCGGTTTAGGTGTTAATAGGTTTAGTTAGTGTTGGCGATGTTGGGGAACGGTGGTTTAGGGGTTAAAAGCTTTCGTCACTAATTTCATTAATGTTGGCGATGTCGGGGAACTGCGGTTAAGATTAGAACAATGAAAAAAAATTCTGAATTTGAATAAAGAATGGATCTGAAAATTCTGAAACTGATTTATTCATTTTTGGAATTTTTCAGGATTTTAGTTATGGTGCTGATTCGGAAATTCAGATTCATTCGAATCTCCGAATCAGCCAAACTTCAGCCAAAAACGAAATTCGTCCGAAACGAATTGCACATCTTTAGTAAAAATAATTATTATTATGTAGCACAAGTACACAAATGAACATATGTAGCTGTCCACTGATAGCACAAAACTGAATGCAACTCAACATAACAAAATCTGTGTAGTGGTACTATGTGTGCTTTTATCAATAAATATAATTATCTATACTATTTAAGTTAATTGTATTTACAATCGGTGTATATCTTTTGATGTGATAATTTCCAAAAAGAGCTGAATACTGAAAGCAGCCTCCTACTTCCGCATTCGGCAGTGAACGAAACTGCAGAATTCACATCTCTATTATATATTAAACCTTTTTGTTTATTCACCATGAAAATATTATTTTCCTCTTTAACAAGATTTTCACCTAAAATGGACATTGTGGGAGATTAATTTCAACAAACTGATCTCATCTTCTAAAATGGAATTTTAACAGTTCTCATACTGAAAAGGATTACAAGTTTTAAAATATCGGCAAAAGTTCCAAACCTCACTTTATAGAACAAGGTTTGCCTTTGCTAAATGTCTGTTACTGTAAGAAGATGCTAACGAAAGGTTCTAGATACTGTAAATTGCTGCCTATCAAACACTTTTTTTAGGACTTCTGATTACTGTAAAAACCTGTGCAAAAGCTCATGGTCACCAATAAAAAAGACGGAACAGTAAACTGTGAAATCCTGATCACAAAATCACGAATCCTGATATTAATCCTGTTTAAAAAGATGAAATTACTGTAAATTAATATAAAAATGCGAGTATGAAATAATAAAAAAAAATAACAGCACAGTTGCTAAATTCTTTTTCTCGATGTCACTGTTGTGAAGCTTGTTAGCTTCACAACAACAATATCATGTATCTGCCAATTAGAAACATTTATTTACATACTGTATATAAATACTTCTGAGGGACTATAAAATACAGCCAAATTTAATCTAAACAGTATATAGATATATACAGTACATCTAAAAATATCTTCTGTTGACATTTCAGAGTGTATTGCACATGCCCAAGATAATAAAATTATTCCAAATGGTCCTTGCCTTTTTGATATGTTTGCCAGTATTACATTTTTGCTCTTTATAAACACTCTTTGTGTGTTGAATTTGATGTGTCCACTTTGTTCCTGAAATATAGCACAAAATGTATGGTCAGGAGGATTGTGATTGCCAAAGCCTTTGCTGTCCGTGCAAACTATGGGTGATTTTCTCGCTATCTGTTTGGATCTTAACATTTTCCAATATAGAAATAATTTTACCACTTTGGTTGTGATCAGGATAAATGGAATCAGAACTATTGACATTGGTCCTATATTTCGTATTTCTTTTATTTATTACTAGGCGATAAGCCTGCCCAGAGGGAAGTCTATGTTTAAAAACTGCAACACCCCCCAAGCTAAAGTTACAAAAAAACAAACAACTAAAATTACAGAAAAAAATAAAAAGTATCCAAAATAAAAAATTTAAACCTAAACTAATACCCCTATAAAAAAATCTCAGCTCTTTTAAAGTGAATGTAAATTTTGATGCTAAAGTGCCCAGTTTTTAAAAATTCCATTAAAAACAGGGGCACTTTAATTCATCAAAATTTACATTTCACTCCTGTTGTGAAAAAAAAATTACCTTTTAAACTTGACAGCAGCTCCAGCTTTTATATATATCCTAACTCGATTGGTTTCTAATCTCTACAGTTAGATATACAAATATTAGTACAAATCAGCAGCTAGAACAAGACTTCCTGGTTACATTTCTATACAAACATCCTTCTAATATAGAGCTTATACCTGCTTCATTGAGCAATACAAATGTAACAACTTTCATTAGAAACTGACGGCTAGATTTAGAGTTTTGTCGGTAAAGACCCGCGTAGCTAACACTGCTTTTTTTTCCAGCGCACCCTTAAGACAACGCTGGTATTTAGAGTTGTCTGAGTGGCTGCGTTAGGCTCAGAAAAGGGAGCGTTGAGTATAATTTACCTTCCCTTCAACTCTCAATACCAGCGTTGCCTACGGTAGCGGTAAGCTGGAAAAACGTGCTTGTGCACGATATCCCCATAGGATACAATGGGGCTGAGCTGGCTGTAAAAAAACAGCAATCAGCTCCTAGCGCAGCCCCATTGTTTTCTATGGGGAAACACTCTCTAAGTCTGCACCTAACACCATAACATGAACCCCGAGTCTAAACACCCCTGACCTTACACTTATTAACCTCTAATCTGCCGCCCCCGACATCGTCACCACCTGCATTATATTATTAACCCCTAATCTGCCGCTCCGGACACCGCTGATTGGAACAGCCAATTGAACTTCAATCTGATTGGCTGATTGAAGTTCCAAGTGGGGCAATAAAATAGGAAGGAGACTCCAGTATATATATATATATATATATTTTATTGCCCCACTTGGAGTATATCTACCGCTGCAGCTGAATATTACCTGGGTTTACATGTGCACTAGGTCACTTTAATATACCTAGTATGCTTCATTTGCACTACAGTGTGCAACTCAATCTGTGAGTATCCATTCGTCGTGAACAGTTGGTGTGAATTTTACATCCAATTGATCTGCCCTCTTTTATCCTTCCTTATTCCTTATTCCAGATTGCAGAATCCTATTCTGATTTCAGGAGGAGCAGCCTTGGCACTGGTGCACTGGGACACTGTGGAGTTCCCAGAACGTTTTCCTAGGCATTATCTCTGCCTTCATACATTGTGAGTATGATTTTACCATACACTTATTGTTTGTGACATATTGGCTACACTAGGAGGTGCCCTTTTTTTCTTCTTTGTATTAGATTAGATGTAATTAGTTTAAACTTCTTGTCATTTTTTTTTATTTTTTGTGATTTAGTGGGTTTTTTTTTGTATTATAGATTAGTTTATTTAATTGTATTTTAGTTTAGCTAATTGTAGTTAATTTATTTAATTAATTTATTGATAGTGTAGTGTTAGGTGTATTTGTAACTTAGGTTAGGATTTATTTTACAGGTAATTTTGTACTTATTTTAACTAGCTAGCTATTAAATAGTTATTAACTATTTAATAGCTATTGTACCTAGTTAAAATAAATACAAAGTTGCCTGTAAAATAAATATTAATCCTAAAATAGCTACAATGTAATTATTAGTTATATTGTAGCTATATTAGGGTTTATGTTATAGGTAAATATATAGTTTTAAATAGGAATAATTTATTTAATTATAGGAATAATATTTTGTTTAATTTAAATTATATTTTACTTAGGGGGGTGTTAGGGTTAGACTTCGGTTTAGGGGTTAATAACTTTATTATAGTAGCGGCGACGTTGCGGGCAGCAGATTAGGGGTTAATAATTGTAGGTAGGTGGCGGCGATGTTAGGGAGGGCAGATTAGGGGTTAATACAATTTATTATAGTGTTTGCGAGGCGTGAGTGCGGCGGTAATAATTTGTCAGTATTCCTATGATCTGTGGTGACCACTAAGATATCAGACATATAAGGCAGTATTACAGCCAGAATTATAGTCCTCACACCACTCTTAATCAGAAGTACATCTCACATTGCGATTTTTAACTTTGTATGGCCTAGATTTGGAGTTTGGCGTTAGCCGTGAAAACCAGCGTTAGAGGCTCCTAATGCTGGTTTTAGGCTAACTCCGGTATTTGGAGTCACTCAAAAAAGGGTCTAACGCTCACTTTTCAGCCGCGACTTTTCCATACCGCAGATCCCCTTACGTCAATTGCGTATCCTATATTTTCAATGGGATCTTTCTAACTCCGGTATTTAGAGTTGTGTCTGAAGTGAGCGTTAGAAATCTAACGACAAAACTCCAGCCGGTTCATAAAGCTCTTAACTACTGTACTCTAAAGTACACTAACACCCATAAACTTCCTATGTACCCCTAAACCGAGGCCCCCCCACATCGCCGCCATTCGATTAAATTTTTTTAACCCCTAATCTGCCGACCGCCACCTACGTTATACTTATGTATCCCTAATCTGCTGCCCCTAACACCGCCGACCCCTGTATTATATTTATTAACCCCTAATCTGCCCCCCACAACGTCGCCGCCAGCTACCTACAATAATTAACCCCTAATCTGCTGACCGCAAAGCGCTGCCACCTACATTATAGCTATGTACCCCTAATCTGCTGCCCCTAACACCGCCGACCCCTATATTATATTTATTAACCCCTAATCTACCCCCCTCAACGTCGCCTCCACCTGCCTACACTTATTAACCTCTAATCTGCCGAGCGGACCGCACCGCTACTATAATAAAGTTATTAACCCCTAATCCGCCTCACTAACCCTATAATAAATAGTATTAACCCCTAATCTGCCCTCCCTAACATCGCCGACACCTAACTTCAATTATTAACCCCTAATCTGCCGACCGGAGCTCACCGCTATTCTAATAAATGTATTAACCCCTAAAGCTAAGTCTAACCCTAACACTAACACCCCCCTAAGTTAAATATAATTTTAATCTAACAAAATAAATGAACTCTTATTAAATAAATTATTCCTATTTAAAGCTAAAAACTTACCTGTAAAATAAATCCTAATATAGCTACAATATAAATTATAATTACATTGTAGCTAATTTAGGATTAATATTTATTTTACAGGCAACTTTGTAATTATTTTAACCAGGTACAATAGCTATTAAATAGTTAAGAACTATTTAATAGATACCTAGTTAAAATAATTACAAAATTACCTGTAAAATAAATCCTAACCTAAGTTACAATTAAACCTAACACTATACTATCATTAAATTAATTACATAAAATACCTATAATTACCTACAATTAAACCTAACACTACACTATCAATACATTCATTAAATACAATATCTACAAATAACTACAATGAAATAAACTAACTAAAGTACAAAAAATAAAAAAGAACTAAGTTACAAAAAATAAAAAAAATATTTACAAGCATAAGAAAAATTTTACAACAATTTTAAACTAATTACACCTACTCTAAGCCCCCTAATAAAATAGCAAAGACCCCCAAAATAAAAAATGCCCTACCCTATTCTAAATTACTAAAGTTCAAAGCTCTTTTACCTTACCAGCCCTGAACAGGGCCCTTTGCGGGGCATGCCCCAAGAAGTTCAGCTCTTTTGCCTGTAAAAAAAACATACAATACCCCCCCCCAACATTACAACCCACCACCCACATACCCCTAATCTAACCCAAACCCTCCTTAAATAAACCTAACACTAAGCCCCTGAAGATCATCCTACCTTGTCTTCACCTCACCAGGTATCACTGATTCGTCCTGGCTCCAAAATCTTCATCCAACCCAAGCGGGGGCTGGCGATCCATCATCCGGTGGCTGAAGAGGTCCAGAAGAGGCTCCAAAGTCTTCATCCTATCCGGGAAGAAAAGGCGATCCGGACCGGCAACCATCTTGATCCAAGCGGCATCTTCTATCTTCATCCGATGACGACCGGCTCCATCCTGAAGACCTCCACCGCGGACCCATCTTCTTCCGGCGACGTCCAACTGAAGAATGACGGTTCCTTTAAGGGACGTCATCCAAGATGGCGTCCTTCGAATTCCGATTGGCTGATAGGATTCTATTAGCCAATCGGAATTAAGGTAGGAATATTCTGATTGGCTGATGGAATCAGCCAATCAGAATCAAGTTCAATCCGATTGGCTGATCCAATCAGTCAATCAGATTGAGCTTGCATTCTATTGGCTGTTCCGATCAGCCAATAGAATGCGAGCTCAATCTGATTGGCTGATTGGATCAGCCAATCGGATTGAACTTGATTCTGATTGGCTGATTCCATCAGCCAATCAGAATATTCCTACCTTAATTCCGATTGGCTGATAGAATCCTATCAGCCAATCGGAATTCGAGGGACGCCATCTTGGATGACGTCCCTTAAAGGATCCGTCATTCTTCAGTTGGACGTCGCCGGAAGAAGATGGGTCCGCGGTGGAGGTCTTCAGGATGGAGCCGGTCGTCATCGGATGAAGATAGAAGATGCCGCTTAGATCAAGATGGTTGCCGGTCCGGATCGCCTCTTCTTCCCAGATAGGATGAAGACTTTGGAGCCTCTTCTGGACCTCTTCAGCCACCGGATGATGGATCGCCAGCCCTCGCTTGGGTTGGATGAAGATTTTGGAGCCAGGACAGATCGGTGATACCTGGTGAGGTGAAGACAAGGTAGGATGATCTTCAGGGGATTAGTGTTAGGTTTATTTAAGGGGGGTTTGGGTTAGATTAGGGGTATGTGGGTGGTGGGTTGTAATGTTGGGGGGGTATTGTATTTTTTTTTTTTTACAGGCAAAAGAGCTGAACTTCTTGGGGCATGCCCCGCAAAGGGCCCTGTTCAGGGCTGGTAAGGTAAAAGAGCTTTGAACTTTAGTAATTTAGAATAGGGTAGGGCATTTTTTATTTTGGGGGTCTTTGTTATTTTATTAGGGGGCTTAGAGTAGGTGTAATTAGTTTAAAATTGTTGTAATATTTTTCTTATGTTTGTAAATATTTTTTTATTCTTTGTAACTTAGTTATTTTTTATTTTTTGTACTTTAGTTAGTTTATTTCATTGTAGTTATTTGTAGATATTGTATTTAATTAATGTATTGATAGTGTAGTGTTAGGTTTAATTGTAGGTAATTATAGGTGTTTTATTTAATTAATTTAATGATAGTATAGTGTTAGGTTTAATTGTAACTTAGGTTAGGATTTATTTTACAGGTAATTTTGTAATTATTTTAACTAGGTAGCTATTAAATAGTTCTTAACTATTTAACAGCTATGGTACCTGGTAAAATAATTACAAAGTTGCCTGTAAAATAAATATTAATCCTAAAATAGCTACAATGTAATTATAATTTATATTGTAGCTATATTAGGATTTATTTTACAGGTAAGTATTTAGCTTTAAATAGGAATAATTTATTTAATAAGAGATAATTAATTTTGTTAGATGTAAATTATATTTAATTTAGGGGGGTGTTAGTGTTAGGGTTAGACTTAGCTTTAGGGGTTAATACATTTATTAGAATAGCGGTGAGCTCCAGTCGGCAGATTAGGGGTTAATAATTGAAGTTAGGTGTCGGCGATTTTAGGGAGGGCAGATTAGGGGTTAATACTATTTATTATAGGGTTAGTGAGGCGGATTAGGGGTTAATAACTTTATTATAGTAGCGCTCAGGTCCGGTCGGCAGATTAGGGGTTAATAAGTGTAGGCAGGTGGAGGCGACGTTGTGGGGGGCAGATTAGGGGTTAATAAATATAATATAGGGCTCAGCGATGTTAGGGCAGCAGATTAGGGGTACATAGGGATAATGTAAGTAGCGGCGGTTTACGGAGCGGCAGATTAGGGGTTAATAATAATATGCAGGGGTCAGCGATAGCGGTGGCGGCAGATTAGGGGTTAATAAGTGTAAGGTTAGGGGTGTTTAGACTCGGGGTACATGTTAGAGTGTTAGGTGCAGACGTAGGAAGTGTTTCCCCATAGCAAACAATGGGGCTGCGTTAGGAGCTGAACGCGGCTTTTTTGCAGGTGTTAGGTTTTTGTTCAGCTCAAACAGCCCCATTGTTTCCTATGGGGGAATCGTGCACGAGCACGTTTTTGAGGCTGGCCGCTTGCGTAAGCAACTCTGGTATCGAGAGTTGAAGCTGCGTTAAATATGCTCTACGCTCCTTTTTTGGAGCCTAACGCAGCCTTTATGTGGACCCTCAATACCAGAGTTATTTTTATGGTGCGGCCAGAAAAAAGCTGGCGTTAGCTTTTCGGGTCGTTACCGACAAAACTCTAAATCTAGCCGTATGTGCTTTTGTTTATGTACATTAATTTTAGTAAAGTGAATAAAAGTTATATTTTAAATTTAACTGGATCATCTCACCATTTAGTCTGGGCATAGAGTGCTAAGTTTGCACCCTTTCAGTGGAACACCCTTGCTCCACACCTTGTTTTACTTAAAGGTTTGTGTTTGGGTGTTAACGAATAATGTTTTGTCTAAATTAATGAAAGACAGTGTAATTAAATTGCTATATAAGAAAAGTAAAAGAAAGGATTTGAAAAATTAGAGAATTATAAGGTGATTGCAAAGGTTTTGGCTGATAGGATGAAGTGTGTTGTAGGTGAAGAACAGGTTTGTGCTGTAACCAGCAGGCAGATTGATGAATATTTGTGTCTGCAAGATGTTTTATAGTACAGTGGGGGGGGGGGGGGGGGGGCATAAGCAGTCTATTGCAGTTGCTAAAATTGATTTTGAGAAAGAATTTGATACAGTTTCACATGAGTTTATGCTTAGAGGTTTGGAGAGAGTGGGTAGGCCAAAAAAGATGCTTGGGTGGATTAAATTTTTGTATTTTGGTATTGTTATAGTAAGGTTTAAAGGGACAGTCTACACTAAAATTGTTATTGTTAAAAAAAGATAGATAATGTGTTTACTTACATTGCCCATCCAATAAACGGCCTTGAAAGATTAAACAATTACCGGTTATTATTATTATTATTATTATCAGTTATTTGTAGAGCGCCAACAGATTCTGCAGCGCTGTAAACATAGTCGGTGTACAGGATAGCTTTTGTAGGGGTCAAGTGGGTTGAGGGCCCTGCCGAGAGTTTCACTGTTGTAGTCGGCTCTTATGAAGCGATCTGTAAACAGCTGGGCCCATAGGCTTACAATCTAAGGGGTTCAAGGGGAAAGCAATGGCGTTAGGAAAGGTTAGTGTTGGTTGTATGCATCCCTGAATAGTAGTTTTTAGGGAGTGCTTGAAGCTGTTAAAACTATGGGAGAGTCTTATGGAGCGAGGCAGGGAATTCCACAAGATGGGGGCCAGTCTGGAGAAGTCCTGTAAACGTGAATGTGAGGAAGTAACAAGAGAGGAGGAGAGGAGGAGATCCTGAGCTGATCGAAGGGGACGGGAGGGAGAGTATCTAGAGACAAGTTCTGAGATGTAGGGGGGAGCAGTGCAGTTGAGAGCTTTATATGTCAGGGTGAGGATTTTATGTTTAATCCTAGAGGCAAGAGGAAGCCAGTGAAGGGATAGGCAGAGAGGTGCAGCAGATGAAGAGCAACGAGTAAGGAAGATGAGCCTGGCAGAGGCATTCATAATGGATTGTAAAGGAGCTATGCAGCAGATAGGTAGACCAGAGAGGACGGAATTGCAATAGTCGAGGCGGGAAAGGATGAGAGAGTGGATTAAAATCTTGGTTGTATCTTGTGTAAGGAAATGTCTAATTTTAGCAATTTTTTTAAGGTGGAAGCGGCAGGCTTTAGCCAAGGACTGGATGTGAGGAGTGAAGGAAAGATCTGAGTCAAGTGTGACCCCAAGACATCGGGCGAGCGGGGTAGGGGTAGTGATGTCGCGAACAGTTCGCCGGAGAACAGTTCCCGGCGATCTTAGCTTGTTCGCCTTCGCCGCAGCGGGTGAACATATGCGATGTTCGATCCGCCCCCTATTCATCATCATTGAGTAAACTTTGACCCTGTATCTCACAGTCTGCAGACACATTTCAGCCAATCAGCAGCAGACACTCCCTCCCAGACCCTCCCAGTTCCTGGGCAGCAGCAATTTTAGATTCATTATGATCCTGCATTCTTAGTGAGAGGAGTGATAGTGCTTCCGCTGGTGATTTTATAGGGAAATTGATAGCTAGGCTAGTGTATTCAGTGTCCACTACAGTCCTGAAGGACTCATCTGATCTCTGCTGTAAGGACATCACCCCAAAAAGCCCTCTTTAGGGCTAGAACTTCAGCCCAAAAAGCCCTTTTTAGGGCTAGAACTTCAGTCATTTTTTTTTTGTAATCTAATTGCATTTGCCTGCCTTTCGGCCTGTGTGTGAGGCTCACAGCAAATACTGTGCCTACTTGCTCACTTCCACCACTCATATCTGGTGTAACATTAGTGTAAATTTTAAAAAAAAACTTTTACATCAGTTTGCTAGTGTAATCTAATTTCATTTTCCATCAGGCCTGTGTGTCAGGCCCACAGCATATACTGTGATTAATTGCTCTGTGCCACCACTCATATCTGGTGTAACATTAGTGTAAATTAAAAAAAAAAAAAAACTTTTACATCAGTTTGCTAGTGTAATCTAATTTCATTTTCCATCAGGCCTGTGTGTCAGGCCCACAGCATATACTGTGCCTAATTGCTCTGTTTTCCACCACTCATATCTGGTGTAACATTAGTGTAAATTTTTTTTAAAAAAAACTTTTACATCAGTCTGCTAGTATAATCTAATTTCAGTTGCCAGGCCAGCCTGCCACTGCCAGCCTCAGTGCCACCACTCATATCTGGTGTAACATTAGTGTAAATCTTTTAAAAAAAATGTTTACATCAGTCTGCTAGTGTTATTTAATTTTAGTTGCCAGGCCAGCCTGCCACTAGTGCCAGCCTGTGTGTCAGGCTCCCAGCATATACTCTGCCTACTTCCATCCTCAGTGCCACCACTCCTATCTGTTGTAACATTAGTGTAAATCTTTTTTAAAAATTTTTTTTACATCAGTCTGCTAGTGTTATTTAATTTTAGTTGCCAGGCCAGCCTGCCCCTAGTGCCAGCCTGGGTGCCTACTTCCATCCTCAGTGCTACCACTCATATCTGGTGTAACATTAGTGTAAATTTAAAAAAAAAAAAAAACTTTTACATCAGACTCTGCATCAACTATGTAATTTTAATTTTTGTTAGTCCCCTTGAAACAACTTTTCCATCACTATTGTGGCCAGAAAGAGTCCCTGTGGGTTTTAAAGTTCACCTGCCTATTGAAGTCAATGGTGGTTCACCCGGTTCGCCAGTTCGTGAACAGTTGCGGAAGTTCAAGCCCGTCATTTGCGAACCAAAATTTTTACGTTCGCAACATCACTAGGTAGGGGTAAAGATGGAATTATCAACAGTTATAGAAATTTTGGGGGTGGAGACATTGGAAGAAGGGGGAAAAATAAGGAGTTCAGTTTTGGAGAGATTTAGCTTAAGGTAGTGAGAGGACATCCAAGATGAGATGTGAGAAAGACAGTTAGTGACACGGGTTAGTAAGGAAGGAGGTAGGTCTGGTGCAGAGAGGTAGATTTGGGTGTCATTCGCATACAAATGGTATTGAAACCCATGGGACTTTATTAAGGAACCTAGTGACGACGTGTAGATTGAGAAGAGAAGGGGACCAAGGACAGAGCCTTGAGGTACCCCAACAGAAAGTGGTAACGGGGCAGAGGATGCTCCGGAGAAGGCTACACTAAATGTACGGTTAGTCAGATAGGAAGAGAATTATGAGAGAGCTGTGTCACAGATGCCGAAGGATTGGGGGGTTTGGAGCAGAAGAGGGTGGTCAACAATGTCAAAGGCTGCAGACAGTTCAAGGAGGATAAGAAGAGAGAAGTGGCCTTTGGATTTTGCTGCTGTCTCTGTAGAGTGATGGGAACAAAATTCAGATTGGAGTGGGTCAAGAAGAGATTTTAGTGTAAGGAAATGGGATAGACGTGCGTAAACTAGCTTTTCGAGAAGCTTTGAGGCAATAGGGAGTAGGGAAATAGGGCGGTAATTGGAAGGGGAGGTTGGATCAAGGGAAGGTTTTTTGAGGATAGGTGTGACCAGTTCATGTTTTAGAGATGAGGGAAATATACCAGTGCTGAGGGAGAGGTTGAAAATGTGTGTGAGTATGGGGGTGAGGGTAGAAGAGAGGGAGGGGAGTAGCTGTGAGGGGATGGGGTCGAGGGGACAGGTAGTGAGGTGGGAGGACAGTATAAGGGCAGAAACTTTGTCCTCATTAACAGGAGAAAAAGAGCTGCATTTTTGGATATTTGGGTTTTGGGTGATCATGAGCTTTTGAGGGGCTGGGAGATTGAAAGTATGTTGAGAGCGGATTTCACTTCTGATGGAGTCAATTTTGTTGTTGAAGTGGCTGGAAAAATCTTGAGCTGAGAGAGAGGTTGTGTTAGGAGGTGGGGGTGGGCGGAGAAGAGTGTTGAACGTGTTGAACAGATGTTTAGGGTTAGAGGAAAGAGTAGAGATGAGATTAGAAAAATATTGTTGCTTATAAAGATTAAGGGCAGAATAGTAGGAGTTCAGGGTGAACTTGTAGTGAAGAAAGTCAGCTGAACTCTGAGATTTCCTCCAATGCCACTCAGCAGTACGGGAGCATCTGCGTAGGTATCGTGTCAGAGGAGTATGCCAGGGCTGAGGATGAGAGCGTGGTTTCTGAGCTACGGTTGGAGTGGCCTGAGTGTCAATGACCGATGTAAGGGTGGAATTATACTGGCAGATAGATTGGTTATCAGCAATGTGATTATTGCTTGGCAAAAATTGCTCAAATTGATTATCATTGATTAGAGATTTTCCAAGTTTCTGCCTTTTATAGGTAACCCCAATTTCATACCCACCCTAAATTCAATTTTTTTTTAGAGAATGGGCTCTAAAGGGATTAATATATACATTTCAATTTAGAGATCCCATGTCGTTCATGGAACTAAAACAGGAATTTGGGATAGTAAATAGAGAGTTTTTCGCCTTTTTACAGGTGTGACATTATATTCAGACTGTTGCTTATGAGGATTTAGAGGGGGACGCTTGGTGCAGTTTAGAGCCGGTATTTAACCTCTTTAGAATGGGTACTGGGTAAATACTCAATATCATTGCTTTACAAAACAATTAAGAGCTTTTTTAGGACAAGCAAAGGTGCAAAAAACTGTGCAGATATGGCAGGTTACAACGGAGGTTATACAGAGGACTTTCATATTATTAGACTCTGCAACTCTCTCCACTTCTTGGAGAGAATCCCACACTAAACTTGTAAATAGGGCCTATGTTACTCCGAAAGCTAAAGCTCATTGTGATAATTCAAGAGCCTTCTGTTTCAAGTGTAAGGTAGCACAAGCAGATATATTTCATTGTTTCTGAGGGTGCCCTAAAATAAAGAAATTCTGGTATAAAATGAATTATTGGTTAAATAAGATTAACCAAAACTATATCCAAATAACAGACAACCATGTGTTTTTTTTTACTAGATGGACAAAAAGAACGTCAATGTATAAACCCTCGCCAATTTAAGGCTATAATTATGGTAGGTAGAAAATTGACAGAATTTTCAATGAAACTTAAAAATCAGATAATTATGGAACAAATGGATACTTCATTAAACTCAGAAACTCAAATTAAACGCTTCTTTTATAAATGGAAGAATGTAATATCCCAAAGAGACCCAACTGCAGCTCATTGCACCTTTTAGGGGTACCATGTACCTTGAGTTGGCTATAGCAAATAATAAATATTAGGGTTCACGGAGGTGGATGAGTGGAGGAAGGGTAGAGGGGGAAGGGTTTTTTTTTCTCTCTCTTCTTTTTATTTTTTTCCTTTTCTTTTCCTGTTTTTGTGTTGATTGTTTTGTTTTACTCAATTTAAAACCTTCCGACAGTGTAAGAAGGAATTATTTAATTTGCAAGGTATTTTGTATTTGAAGTGTGGTCCAAAGAGGACCAGGTGGATATATATTTTTCTCTGTATATGGTCATGATTATGTTTTCTCATTTGTCTTGATTTATTTGAAAGACACCCTGTGAGTTGTAATGGAAATGGAAATATGAGTCGTTCAACTTATTTACACTGATGGATTATAAATAAGGAAATATATAAAAAAAAAATGATAATGTGTTTACTACCCATTCCCCAGCTTTGCACAACCAACATTGATATATTAATATACTTTATAACATTTAAACCTCTAAATGTCTGCCTGTTTCAAAGGCTCTATAGACAGACTCTTAATCACATGCTTTTTTTTACATGCTTTTAACAACAGGAGACAGCTAGTTCAAGTGGGCACAATCAGCTAGAGTACGAGTTTTGAGCGCTATAGAGAAATTATTGAATGCAACAAAAGTTACGTTATTTAATTTCCTATAGTGCTGCTATTACAAGATTTAAAACATATGCTTTCTGCGTGCGATATGGTTGCATTGAGCTCCATACCACACACAATCTGAGTGCTGCTGAGACGTGCTCGTGCACGATTTCCCCATAGACATCAATGGGGAGAGCCAGCCAAAATAAAAAACTAACACCTGCGATCGCAGAAACAAAAGTTCCGTAACGCAGCCCCATTGATGTCTATAGGGAAATAAAAAGACAGTTTAAACCTAACACCCTAACATAAACCCTACGTCTAAAAACCCCTAATCTGTTGCCCCCAAAATCGCCAACGCCTGCCTACAGTTATTAACCCCTATTCTGCCGCTCCCGATATCGCTGCCACCTAAATACAATCATTAACCCCTAATCTGCCGCTCCCAATATCGCCACCACTATACTACATTTATTAACCCCATAAACCGCCAGCCCCCCACATTGCAACAAGCTAAATTAAACTATATTAAACCTAACCCTAACACCTCCTAACTTTAACATAATAAAAATATAGCTAAATTAAATTTACAATTATTAACTAAATAAACCTATAAACCCCTAAACTGCCAGCCCCCCACATCGCAACAAGCTAAATTAAACTATATTAACCCCTAAACCTAACCCTAACCCCCCCTAAATTTAACATAATTAAATTAGATCTAAACTAAATTTACAATTATTAACTAAATAATACCTATTTAAAACTAAATACTTACCTGTGAAATAAATCCTAATCTAGCTACAATATAACTAATAGTTACATTGTAGCTAGCTTAGGTTTTATTTTTATTTATTTAAATTAGGTAGACTAGTTAGTAAATAGTTATTAATTATTTACTAACTACCTAGTTAAAATAAATACAAACTTACCTGTGAAATAAAAACTAACCTGCCTTACACTAAAACCTAACATTACAAAAAATAAAAAAACTACCATTACTAAAAATAAAAAAAACTATCATTACAAAAAAAAAAAAAAAATCCAAAAAAATAAAGATTAATCCTATTCTAATACCCTTAAAAAAACACCCAAAATAAAAATCCCTACTCTTTAATAAACACCAGAGGGCCCTTAAAAGGGCCTTTTGTAGGGCACTGCCCTGAGATTATGTCACTACCCAATACTCCAATCTCCCCTCTGTCTTTCTGTAGCAGCTCTCTGAGGGTAAAATAGGCCTCAAATCAGTCTGAGGAGCACTCTTAAAGAAGAATCTGGAGCACCTCAATTATTCATCCACCTCATATGCAGGGAAATATTAAACTGGAATACCAAATAGGTGGGAGGGATTAAGTAATCTTGGAGCTTTGGGAATTTTTGCCTCCTCCTGGCCAGGAGTTTAATCCCAGGAGTAATGGCTCATGGACTCTCACCACCTTATAAAAAAATATAAACAACTTGATGATCTAAAGCTCTCTACTCTTGCAAGATTATCTAAAACGTCTCAATAGTACTGTGAGGTCCTTCAAACTATTTTATAAAGGCATATTTTTAGCTTGAGAGTTGTTCTAGCTAGGGTACTTGATGTGTTTAAGAGAGACCTACATTACAATATAATGCTCAATAGAGCATCCATGCTGATGAGCTTTTAATAACAGATCACTAGTTCTATGTACTACCCAAGTTTGTATTTAGTTTATACCATGACTGATGGCAATTATTTCACTACTCTGATACAAATAACCCCATAAGGAGAGAATGGACTGGAAGGTGCGTCCGGAGATGAGATGGGATGACCGTGAGATGGGGGTCTGATTGGAGCTTATGACCCCATTGAGGAACTAGTCCTTTCATGGAGCTGGAACGGGAGGAAGTGGAAGCGTTGGGACAGGGGTAACCGCGTTGGCAATCAAAAAAGGTTTATGCTTCCAGTTCAACAAGGGAACGTGTAGATTTGGTGCGGCCTGTATGTACAAACATGAGTGCACATGGTGTAGGAAAACTGATTAAAGGGCTAGATGTTTCAAACAAGGCAAGGGAGTTGGAAAATGGGGGTGAGGTGGCTGCTATGGGCACAGACTCCGGTGAAGGTAGGAGAGATGCTACCATGGTTAAAACGATATGGTAAAAGGTGGGGAAAGGATGAGGATGCAGAGCTATTGCTTTCAGGGTTCAGCTCAGGTTTTCGCATTCCTTTTCAGCAATCGAGCGGTTTGGATATTTCGGGAATTTGAGGTCTGTTATTCAATTTCCACAGGTGGTCAAAGCGAAATTGAAAAAAAAGCCTATGGACAATTTGCGGGTTTCCGCGAAGAAGGTTTCTAGACAATTCAGGATGATCCATCATCTGTCTTACCCACAGGGGACATCGGTGAATGATGGGATTGACCCAGCATTGACTGCTGTGCGCTACGCATCCTTTGATAGAGCAGTGGAGGTGGTGAGAAAGGCGGGTAGGGGCACCTTACTGGAAAAGGTAGATGTGGAGGCGGCTTTTTGGCTACTTCCGGTGCACCCAATGTGTCATCATTTATTAGGTTGCCATTTCCAGGGGGAGTATTACATGGATTTATGCTTGCCTATGGGCTGTTCCATCTCGTGCTCGTATTTTGAAAAATGTAGCTCGTTTGTTGAATGGGTGGTTAAGGTTAAGGCCGGTAGTTCTTTGGTGGTCCATTATTTGGACGATTTTTTGTTTGTTGGGCGGGCTGGCTCTAGCGAGTGTAGGATCCTGATGGATACTTTTTTGGAAGTGGCTTTCCAGTTTGGGATTCCGGTAGCAACCTAGAAGATGGATGGTCCAGTGATGTCTTTGAGCTTCCTTGGCATTCAGATTGATTAATTGAATATGGAATGCCGTTTGCCAATGGAAAAGATGGAAGACTTGAGGTTGATGATCTTGAGAGCAGTAAGGAGGGGTAAAATGACATTGAGGGAGTTGCAATCGCTGTTGGGAAAATTAAATTTTGCTTGCCGGGTGATCCCAGTGGGAACGGTTTTTGGGAGGAGACTATCTTTGGCCACGGCTGGGCTGAAGGCCCTGCATCATAGGGTTTGACTGTCGAATTAGTTAAAGGAGGATCTGAGGGTATGGCTTCTTTTTCTGGAAGGCTTTAATGGGCAGTCCTTTGTTCAGGCTGCAGTGTCAGATGATGAACTTCATTTCTACACTGATGCATCTGGAGCCCAAGGGTTTGGAGCGTATTTGAACAGTAGGTGGAGTGCGGGCACATGGCCTGTGAGCTGGTGGAAGGGGGCCTTAATTACTAGGAATTTGGTCTTCCTAGAACTATTTCCTTTGGTGGTGGCAGTCAAGGTGTGGCAACATGTGCTGGGGAATAAAACAGTGATCTTTCATTCCGACAACCTGGGGGTGGTGTTGGCACTAAACAGATTACAGCGAATTTGGTCCCTGTGATACGGCTCCTTCGGGTGTTTGTGCTAGAATGCTTGAGGGCCAATGTCTTTTTTCGGATAGTTCATGTCCCGGGGAAGTTAAATGTAATCACTGATGCTCTTTCCCATCTGCAGTGGAAGAAATTTGAAAGGCAGCTCTGAACGCAGACAAGGAGGGGGCAGATTGCCGTTAGAGTTGTGGCAGATGAAGTTGGATTGTTTATTAGCATGGATTGAAGAGTGGGGGAGGGTAGGTTTGTCGCATTCTATGGTTAAGTGGCAGATGGTGGTTTTAGCCTTTTTGTTTCAGGTGCTGAGATAGGGGGATATAACAAAAGATTTTCTGGTAAAGCTAGCGGTGAAGGGAATATGTAAAGGGAGGAGGTCAGTGGATACGAGGCGCCCAGTAGTTTTTTCGCTACTACAGAAGGTAGTTAAGGGGTTGCCGGGGGTGTGCAAGTCAAAGTTTAAGTTTCTTCTGTTCAGGGCAGCATATGTTTTGGCCTTTGTTGGGGCTTTTAGGGTGTTGAAGCTAGTGGGGGTCAATAGGAGTGATGGACAGGGTATTAGGGTGAGCAAGGTGTTGAATGGTTCTGAAATGTTGATTTGGTTAAAGAGATCTAAAACCAATCAGGAGTGTATGGGTAGGTGGATTTGGTTGTTTCCAATTGGGGGGGGGGGATCTTGCCCGGTGTTGTCAGTGGCTCAATATTTGGAGAGGCGACCGGCAGGGGGGTGACCCACTACTTTTACATGAGGATGGGATGTTCCTGTCTAAAAACCAGTTTGGTGCGGTTTTAAATAAAGTTTTGAAGTTTATTGGTGTGGACCCCAGGGATTGGGGCGGCAACTGAGGCGTATGAGTTGGGCCTTCATGAGTCAGTGGCTAAGCATGTTGGAAGGTGGAAGTCGGGATGTTATAAAAGTTATATGAAGCCTATGTTGAAAGTTTAGTAATCTGTGTCTTTTTCAGGCCCAGTCAGCTGTTGGATAAATGGACATTCTTATGTTTTTTGGGCTCGTAAAGCAGCAGGGGTCAAAGAGACTGGGGTGCAGCTGAGTCTTCAAGGGGTTCAGGTGGCAGTAAGATGGATGGAGGTGAGGGGTTTAAGATGAGACTAGGTGGTTGTGACAGTGATTGAGTATGCTAGGCTATATAGGCCTTCTGAGATCCAGGTTATCCATGTGGGGGGCAACGACATTAGTTTTATGTTGCAGAAAGAACTTATTGACAGGATTCATTGGGGGATGAGGAGGCTAAAGGATTTGTTCCCTTGATTGATCATTGTGTGGTCATAAATTGAAACCAGACTGGTTTGGAAGTCCGTCTGGGATGTCAGGAGGCTGGAATCTTCTAGAAAGAAGGTCAATCGGACAATTTCTAGTTTTGTTGCCCAGTTAGGAGGGTTGAGTTTGAGACATGTGGAATTTGAAGGAGAATCATCTAAATGTTTTTTTCCTGAAAGATGGAGTGCACCTAAATGAAGTGGGGCTTCATTTATTTAATTTCAACGTAAGAGAGGGGGTGCAAAAGGCCTTAGCCCATGTGGGTGGCGCTCGACTGTAGGTCGTGCAGTGGCGGGTGATGGCCTTATGAGGCAAATTTAAGTTCAAGTAGGAACCTCCCCCTTTAATCAGGGAGAGTTGATACATGTTGGGGCATGCCTGGCATTAGCCAGTGTAAGGCACGTGAGGCTATTTCGGATGCTGCACCTGATGTTTTACCAGAGTTATAATGTTCGATGGTTATGATCAGTGATGTTTGGTTTTCACCCCACATTAGGTAATCCTGTCTTTATTTATGTACAGGAGTGGAATGTGACGAGTGTGTGGGTCATTTTAATTCAACTATAACTAAGGTTCTAAAATATTCTTTTAACTCTAGTGTACTTGTGTTGTTGTGCTGAGATGATAGATAGATAGACAGACAGATGATAGATAGATAGGTCTCTCAAATTGAGATATACTATTTAGACTTTGCTCTCACAACATGGATTTAATAATTGCTTCTTGCTTGTCTTTGAAGTTAAGCATTTTCTATGTAAGGTTAGGTACATTAAATATAAACTGCTCAGCATGCTGTTGTCCTGGATACTGACAATCACATTTCAGGACTCATAATACAATTAGAAAAGTTTATTTACTGATATAATGAATGTGTGAATTCTGAAAATACTATAATATTAAAAGTTTAGACTTTTAATAAACTTATACTTTTGTTTTGAGCACTGATATAATGCCTTTATTTACCTTAACACGTACCTATTGCTATTAAATAATGGAATGTTATGTAAAACAAATTGCACTCGGTGAGACCACTAGCTAGAAATGTGCATAAAACATGTCAATGCAGTCTGATCAGATAAAACAAAGTGTACTGCAATATGTTTTAAGAAATGTATTTGAAAAAAAGTAAAGAATTCCAGTGGCAAAATTTATGATCATGCTAAAGTTTAACTTCTCAGACAATTACAAAAAAGCAGAAATATTTTTGGTTTGAAGTTATTTCTTAAAGGGTATCAACATTGAAACTCTTTGTCTATCCATATAACCATTTAAAACATATTTTCACCTTCTTTTTATAGTTAAGAGACATAGGGGATGTGGTGTTTGTAAAGAGGAGTGACTATATTGAACATTATATTAGAATAAGATTTTGGGCCCATATCAAATACACAAGTGAGATATAGAAAAAACTATTAACTGCTCATCTGACCTCAGGAGCATGTTTTTTTTTTAAGATCCTACAAGGATTTTCAAGTATATCAATGAAATAAAATTAAAAAAACTCTTAGAAAAATATATTTTTGGGGGGAAAGTGAAGGATGATTAATAATGTCCAAGGAATGCTGAGATGTTTTTTTCTTCTTATACACAAAATAGGAACCAATGGGATGTGCATTAAGGTACAATAGAATTTAAAAACTTGTATCAATAACTTGGTTAGCTATAGGTAATATGAAAAATAAAATGGGTATTATCAAGATAAATAAAAATCCAGGTCCAGGTGAAATACACCATGGCCTAGATTACGAGTTTTGTCGGTAATGGTGTGCGGTGCTAACGAGCATTTTATGCTCACCGCTCACCTACAGACAACGCTGGTATTACAGGTTTTTAGAAACCCGGCGTTAGCCGCAGAAAAGTGAGCTGAGAGCAAAATTTTGCTCCACATCTCATCTCAATACCAGCGCTGCTTACGGTAGCGGTGAGCTGGAAAAACGTGCTCGTGCACGATTTCCCCATAGGAATCAATGGGGGAGAGCCGGTTGAAAAAAAACCCTAACACCTGCAAAAAAGCTGCGTTCAGCTCCTAACGCGGCCCCATAGATTCCTATGGGGAAATACATTTTATGTCTACACCTAACACCCTAACATGAACCCTGAGTCTAAACACCCCTAATCTTACACTTATTAACCCCTAATCTGCCGCCCCTGACATCGCCGACACCTACATTATATTATTAACCCTTAATCTGCCGCTCCGGATACCGCCGCCACCTACATTATACTCATGAACCCCTAATCTGCTGCCCCCAACATCGCAGAAACCCTACATTATAATTATTAACCCCTAATCTTCCGCCCCCAATGTCGCCGCAACCTAACTACTTTTATTAACCCATAATCTGCCACCCACAATGTCGCAACCACTATAATAAAGTTATTAACCCCTAACCCCCCCTAATTTAAATATAATTTAAATAAATCTAAATAAAATAACTACAATTAACTAAATTATTCCTATTTAAAACTAAATACTTACCTATAAAATAAACCCTAAGATAGCTACAATATAACTAATAGTTACATTGTATCTAGCTTAGGGTTTATTTTTATTTTACAGGCAACTTTGTATTTATTTTAACTAGGTAGAATAGTTATTAAAAAGTTATTAACTATTTACTAACTACCTAGTTAAAATAAAGACAAATTTACCTGTAAAATAAAGCCTAACCTGAGTTACAATTACACCTAACACTACACTATAATTAAATTAAAGGGACAGTCTAGGCCAAAAAAAACTTTCATGATTCAGATAGAGCATGTAATTTTAAACAATTTTCCAATTTACTTTTATCACCAATTTGGCTTTGTTCTCTTGGTATTCTTAGTTGAAAGCTTAACCTAGGAGGTTCATATGCTAATTTCTTAGACCTTGAAGCCCACCTCTTTCAGATTGCATTTTAACAGTTTTTCACCACTAGAGGGTGTTAGTTCACATATTTCATATAGATAACACTGTGCTCGTGCACGTGAAGATATCTGGGAGCAGGCACTGATTGGCTAGACTGCAAGTCTGTCAAAAGAACTGAAAAAAGGGGCAGTTTGCAGAGGCTTAGATACAAGATAATCACAGAGGTTAAACGTATATTATTATAACTGTGTTGGTTATGCAAAACTGGGAAATGGGTAATAAAGGGATTATCTATCTTTTAAAACAATAAAAAATCTGGTATAGACTGTCCCTTTAATTATCTAAATTAACTGCAATTAAATACAATTAAATAAAATTATCTAAAGTACGGAAAAAAAAACAAGCACTAAATTACAGAAAATAATAAAATAATTACAAGTTTTTTTAAACTAATTACACCTAATCTAATCCTCCTAAAAAATAAAAAAGCCACCCAAAATAATAAAAAGCCCTACCCTATACTAAAATTACAAATAGCCCTTAAAAGGGCCTTTTGCAGGGCATTGCCCCAAAGTAATCAGCTCTTTTACCTGTAAAAAAAAGTACAATACCCCCAACATTACAACCCACCACTCACACACCCAACCCTACTCTAAAACCCACCCAATCCCCCCTTAATAAAACCTAACACTAACCCCTTGAAGATCACTCTACCTTGAGAAGTCTTCACCCAAACGGGCCGAAGTCCTCAACGAAGCCGGGCGAAGTGGTCCTCCAGATGGGCAGAAGTCTTCATCCAAACGGCATCTTCTGTCTTCATCCATCCGGCAGAGAGCGGGTCCATCTTCAAGACATCCGACGTGGAGCATCCTCTTCTTTCGACGTCTTCTTACTAAATGACGGTTCACTTGGTATATTTTGTTGAAAAGCAGGGACCTGAGCTTAGGAGTGTGCACGTGTCTGAAACACTATATGAAAGCAGTTTTGCAAGACTGTTATCCAATTACAAGATCATTAGATGGCAGCACTATTAACTGTCATATAGTGCTCCAGACACCTACCTAGGTTTCTTTTCAAAAAGAATGCTATGAAAAGAAGCAAATTTGAATAACGGTTATCCCCTGCCAAATGTAATTTGCTGTTTTTCACCTCCTCTCTTGACAGCACTTTGTACAATGCAAAATAAGGAGATAATTAAAAAGATTATTTTATTGAATTAATTTTAAAACAAACTTGACCCCTTCTCATCTGCTTACCTTTTTTGTAGGGATGGGGCTAAATCCCTGGTGGTCCAATAAGGGGTAAAAACTGTTAAAAAAAAATAATCTTGTGTAATCCAGTGGGGGAGTAATAGTTCTTTAAGGGAATAGAAAAGAAACTGCCGGTGCACCCTAAGACCTTAAGGTAGAGCAGGATCTGACCAGGCTAATGGTGGGCCAGTCCTGCGGGCCTCATGTGACCGGTTCAAGGGCTGGACTTGACTCATGGGCCGTTACTATGAGTCCCTGAACTAGAAGGAGGACATAGTGTAAAAATATATATTTGGAATACTACAGTTTGTTCCTACTAATTTCTTTATCTGAAATCAGAGTTACAGGTAATGGAACCAGCATGATTGATCCACTGGACCTAGTTCTTTATATTGCTCAAAAGAGAGAAGGGAATGATTCCAGATTACATTTGCTATCTCCTTTATTCTACCAATTGTTCTTTATAAATTTTGCTAATATGGCAAAATAGAGCAGACAATGGAGCTGGTTTTAGTCCTGCTCCTCATATGGGAAATGTCACAGTTACTTTTTCCCACAGAAAAAAATAGGGCCAGATTCTAAGTTGAGTGCAAAATATCGCTTCTGCAGAGTGATATTTGAGCTCAACGTAGTAATACCAGCGCACGCAAATGTGCGCTGGTATAACAAGTGAAGTACAATATAAACACCACCTTGCGTTCACATTGCACAGAAGAATTGCCCTCACAAGAGCTCGCTTCTATAGGCTCCAATTGGAGCCTCATTTTCATGCAATGAGACACGGAATGAGAACTAGCGCAGTGAAGGGGGTAAGTCACTCAGCGATGGGTAGCAAATATAAATATATATGTATATGCTGATATACATATATATTTGTGTGTTAATTATTTTTATTAACACATAAATATATATGTATATAAGCATATAAATATATATTTATAGGGAACACACAGTTACCATAGACCGCAATGTAAAGGCAAATTTTAGTGCTGTTTTTTTTCTAACACCCCACAGCCGCCAACTTTATCCCCCAAAAACTGTCTGCCTAGTGCCGTTTTTTTTTTTTTTTTTTTAAGGATGCTACAATATTTTATTTTTTAAAGGCACTACATATTTTTTTTTTATTTTTTTTGGGTGGGGGCAGTTGGGACACATTTAAAAATGGTTATTTATAGCGCACCCATAAACTGACAAATTTGCCCTTTGCGGGCATGCGATAAATTAGCGCTCCACTTGTAATCTAGCTCTGAATGTGGTACTGCAGTAAGGCAATGCTCCCAGGGATACCAGGATGACTTAGATATAGGTGTTAGTACTAACATATCCAATTCCATTTAAACACATGAAATGTCATCTGCAGTGTTATGCCAAAAGATGCCAAAAGATAGTTTGTGCTAACCTAGCTGCATAAAAATAGGCCACCAAATCTAGCAACCCCATGTCCCAACCTTCTAATATCTACAGGGAGTGCAGAATTATTAGGCAAGTTGTATTTTCGAGGATTAATTTTATTATTGAACAACAACCATGTTCTCAATGAACCCAAAAAACTCATTAATATCAAAGCTGAATAGTTTTGGAAGTAGTTTTTAGTTTGTTTTTAGTTATAGCTATTTTAGGGGGATATCTGTGTGTGCAGGTGACTATTACTGTGCATAATTATTAGGCAACTTAACAAAAAACAAATATATACCCATTTCAATTATTTATTTTTACCAGTGAAACCAATATAACATCTCAACATTCACAAATATACATTTCTGACATTCAAAAACAAAACAAAAACAAATCAGTGACCAATATAGCCACCTTTCTTTGCAAGGACACTCAAAAGCCTGCCATCCATGGATTCTGTCAGTGTTTTGATCTGTTCACCATCAACATTGCGTGCAGCAGCAACCACAGCCTCCCAGACACTGTTCAGAGAGGTGTACTGTTTTCCCTCCTTGTAAATCTCACATTTGATGATGGACCACAGGTTCTCAATGGGGTTCAGATCAGGTGAACAAGGAGGCCATGTCATTAGATTTTCTTCTTTTATACCCTTTCTTGCCAGCCACGCTGTGCAGTACTTGGACGCGTGTGATTGAGCATTGTCCTGCATGAAAATCATGTTTTTCTTGAAGGATGCAGACTTCTTCCTGTACCACTGCTTGAAGAAGGTGTCTTCCAGAAACTGGCAGTAGGACTGGGAGTTGAGCTTGACTCCATCCTCAACCCGAAAAGGCCCCACAAGCTCATCTTTGATGATACCAGCCCAAACCAGTACTCCACCTCCACCTTGCTGGCGTCTGAGTCGGACTGGAGCTCTCTGCCCTTTACCAATCCAGCCACGGGCCCATCCATCTGGCCCATCAAGACTCACTCTCATTTCATCAGTCCATAAAACCTTAGAAAAATCAGTCTTGAGATATTTCTTGGCTCAGTCTTGACGTTTCAGCTTGTGTGTCTTGTTCAGTGGTGGTCGTCTTTCAGCCTTTCTTACCTTGGCCATGTCTCTGAGTATTGCACACCTTGTGCTTTTGGGCACTCCAGTGATGTTGCAGCTCTGAAATATGGCCAAACTGGTGGCAAGTGGCATCTTGGCAGCTGCACGCTTGACTTTTCTCAGTTCATGGGCAGTTATTTTGCGCCTTGTTTTTTCCACACGCTTCTTGCGACCCTGTTGACTATTTTGAATGAAACGCTTGATTGTTCTATGATCACGCTTCAGAAGCTTTGCAATTTTAAGAGTGCTGGATCCCTCTGCAAGATATCTCACTATTTTTGACTTTTCTGAGCCTGTCAAGTCCTTCTTTTGACCCATTTTGCCAAAGGAAAGGAAGTTGCCTAATAATTATGCACACCTGATATAGGGTGTTGATGTCATTAGACCACACCCCTTCTCATTACAGAGATGCACATCACCTAATATGCTTAATTGGTAGTAGGCTTTCGAGCCTATACAGCTTGGAGTAAGACAACATGCATAAAGAGGATGATGTGGTCAAAATACTAATTTGCCTAATAATTCTGCACTCCCTGTATTCCTATCTTCTTTTTTTCCAGTTCACTTTTTCATATATATATATATATATATATATATATATATATATATATATATATATGAAATTTATACTCATTCCTTGCTTTGTGCAGAGTGCTGGATGTGTTTTTAAAAAACACCGCATGGCAAATTCAGGGCACTTTGTAACTTTGAAATTTGGGAATGGAGTATGCACACTAATGAAAAGGTTGCATGGTACCCCCTTTAATCCTCTAAAATAGTCTATACCCAGTAATGGATATTACTGAAAAACCTACAAAATATGTCATAGTAAATTGCATTTGTAAGGCATCTCCTAGCTTAGGGACTGAATATTAACAGTATTTCATATTATCAAAGAGGAATAAATCTGGCTGATGCTTAATGATAAGATGAATGGCTCATTTATTTTTCCTTGCCAAACAGCACAATATTTTTTTTCTGAATGATTTGCTGACAATGAAAGAGTAATGATGGTTGCAGGATTAGTTATTTTGCTTATTTGATAAATTATGCAGTATATTATGATAAAATGTACTGCAGGTAATATAGGTAATGAAATAAAGAACTACAAAAGCGTTTCTACTTCTGGTCAGTAGTACCGCGCAGTAAATTGGATATGTCTTAAGGGTCTAAGTCGTAGAAGTCCTGCTTTATGGTACAGCCTGACGTGATCTTCCATGTGTGAGACACAGAGATATAATAAACTGATTAATTTCTCTGCTTTCCCCGTCATCTCTCTTAGATTCATACTAATTACAATTACATTTTTTTCCTCATGCTGCCTCAATAAATTAGCACTAAAACTGTTTTTAGACGACAAGAGCCAACTTTATATTATAACTATCTGAGTCCTAAATGGACTGTTCCATTTGCTGCCAATTACATAGGCAATAATTTGATGTTATATCATTTCAATGCTACTATTTTAATTACAAAATGAGAAGAGAAAAAAAAGTACAACAAATTAGTGAGAAATGTTTTCTGGAAAAAAAAGATCTTTGCTAAGTATGTATGGTACATTGAGTCTTTCATTTCATTTCATTTGTATTTCTCTCTGGTGCCTGCTTTATTTTCCAATGAATGGTTTTAAACAGCTGTCAGAAATCTTTATTGTTACTTCCGGTGGGTTATTGAGACAAAAAGTGCATTGCCAATGAATCACTTAGTTTTATTTCAGCAAGGCAGAGACTTCTCAATCAAAAATTGGCCTAAATCTAGCCAAACGAGAGATGAGGATGTCTCATTTAATTCAAAAATGAATCAATCCTATATCAAGATTGTAAATGCTTTAAAATATCAGCGGTTTAGAAACAACTATTATGATAAATGAATTCTGCCAAAGAAACTCATGTTGTCATTATTACCTGCTCACATAATTCTGAATTTTTGCACTAAGAAAAAGTCTACTTTATAGATCAGTAATTCTCTAATTATACTATTCCAACAAAGGAAAAAATGTATATAATCTGTGCGCGGAATCTTTAATATAGCAAAGTACAAACTGTCTTCCAAAAGAATTGAACTGAATGCCAGAAATTGAGTGAAAAATTAGAATAAAAAATGTGTGTACAGTGTAAAGCATACAAACTAACAGCCAGATTACGAGTTTTGCGTTAGGAGCTGTGCGGTGCTAACAAGCAGTTTATTCTAACCGCTCACTTACCTACAGCGCTGGTATTACAGGTTTTTACAAACCCGGCGTTAAAAGGCAAGAAGTGAGCATAGAGCGAAATTGAGCTCCTTACCGCACTCCAATACCAGCGCTGCTTAAGTCAGCGGTGAGCTGGTCGTACGTGCTCGTGCACGATTTCCCCATAGACATCAATGGGGAGAGCCGGCTGAGAAAAAGTCTAACACCTGCCAAAAAGCCGTGTAAATCTCAGTAACGCAGCCCCATTGATTCCTATGGGGAAACACATTTTATGTTTACACCTAACACCCTAACATGAACTCAGAGTCTAAACACCCCTAACCTTACACTTATTAACCCCTAATCTTCTGCCCCAGACATCGCCGACACCTACATTATACTTATTAACCACTAATCTGCCGCTCCAGACATCCCCGCCACGTACATTATACTTATTAACCCTTAATCTGTTGCCCCCAACATCGCCGATACCTACATTATATTTATTAACCCGTAATCTGCCACCCCCAATGTCGCCGCAACCTACCTACACTTATTAACCCCTTATCTGCTGTCCCCAACGTCGCCGCCATTATATTAAATTTATTAACCCCTAAGCCTAAGTCTAACCCTAACACCCCCTAATTGAAATATAATTTAAATAAATCTAAATACAAATTCCTATCATTAACTACATTATTCCTATTTAAAACAAAATACTTACCTATAAAATAAACCCTAAGCTAGCTACAATATAACTAATAGTTACATTGTAGCCAGCTTAGGCTTTATTTTTTATTTTACAGGCAAGTTTGTATTTATTTTAACTAGGTAGAATAGTTATTAAATAGTTATTAACTATGTAATAACTACCTAGCTAAAGTAAATACAAATTTACTTGTAAAATAAAACCTAACCTAAGTTACAATAACACCTAACACTACACTATAATTAAATCAATTCTCTAAATTAAATATAATTAAAAAAATTAAATTAAATTAGCTAAATCACAACAACAAAAAAATACTAAATTACAGAAAATAAAAAACAAATTACAGATCTTTAAACTAATTATACCTAATCTAAGAGCCCTATCAAAATAAAAAAGCCCCCCCAAAATAAAAAAAAACCCTAGCCTAAGCTAAACTACCAATAGGCCTTAAAAAGGCCTTTTGCGCGGCATTGCCCCAAAGAAATCAGCTCTTTTTCCTGTAAAAAAAAATACAAACACCCCCCAAACAGTAGAACCCACCACCCACACAACCAACCCCCCAAATAAAATACTAACTAAAAAAACCTAAGCTCCCCATTTCCCTGAAAAGGGCATTTGCATGGGCATTGCCCTTAAAAGGGCATTTAGCTCTATTACGGCCCAAAGTCCTTAATCTAAAAAATAAACCCACCCAATACACCCTTAAAAAAAATCCTAACACTAACCCCCGAAGATTCACTTACCGGGAGAAGTCTTCATCTAAGCAGCAAGATGTCCTCAACGAAGCCGGCAGAAGTGGTCCTC
The DNA here is from genome assembly GCF_027579735.1 of Bombina bombina. Taxonomy (NCBI): domain Eukaryota; kingdom Metazoa; phylum Chordata; class Amphibia; order Anura; family Bombinatoridae; genus Bombina; species Bombina bombina. Next base: position 810,003,663 of record NC_069499.1, read on the forward strand.
CAGACGGGCAGAAGTGGTCCTCCAGACGGGCAGAAGTCTTCATTCAGACGGCATCTTCAATCTTAATCCTTCTGGCGCGGAGCGGGTCCATCTTCAAGACATCCGACGCAGAGCATCCTCTTCAAACGACGGCTTTCTCATAATGAATATCACTTTAAGTGAAGTCATCCAAGATGGCGTCCCTTAGATTCCGATTGGCTCATATAATTCTATCAGCCAATCGGAATTAAGGTAGAAAAAATCCTATTGGCTGATGCAATCAGCCAATAGGATTGAACTTCAATCCTATTGGCTGATCCAATCAGTCAATAGGATTGAGCTTGCATTCTATTGGCTGATTGGAATAGCCAATAGAATGCCAGCTCAATCCTATTGGCTGATTGCATCAGCCAATAGGATTTTTTCTACCTTAATTCCGATTGGCTGATAGAATTCTATCAGCCAATCGGAATCTAAGGGATGCCGTCTTGGATGACGTCACTTAAAGTGATATTCATTAGGAAGAAGCCGTCATTTGAAGAGGATGCTCCGTGTCAGATGTCTTGAAGATGGACCCGCTCCATGCCGGAAGAATGAAGATATGCATCTGGATGAAGACTTCTGCCCGTCTGGAGGACCACTTCTGCCGGCTTCGTTGAGGACATCTTGCCGCTTGTATGAAGACTTCTCCCGGTAAGTGAATATTCGGGGGTTAGTGTTTTTTTAAGGGTGTATTGGGTGGGTTTATTTTTTAGATTAGGGACTTTGGGCCGCAATAGAGCTAAATGCCCTTTTAAAGGCAATGCCCATCCAAATGCCCTTTTCAGGGCAATGGAGAGCTTAGGTTTTTTTAGTTAGTATTTTATTTGGGGGGGATGGTTGTGTGGGTGGTGGGTTTTATTGTTGGGGGGGGCGTTTGTATTTTTTTTTTTTACAGGAAAAAGAGCTGATTTCTTTGGGGCAATGCCCCACAAAAGGCCCTTTTAAGGGCTATTGGTATTTTAGCTTAGGCTAGGGGTTTTTTTTTATTGGGGGGGGGCTTTTTTTATTTTGATAGGGCTCTTAGATTAGGTGTAATTAGTTTAAAGATCTGTAATTTGTTTTTTATTTTCTGTAATTTAGTGTTTTTTGTTGTGATTTAGCAATTTAATTTAATTTATTTAATTGTATTTAATTTAGGGAATTGATTTAATTATAGGGTAGTGTTAGGTGTTATTGTACCTTAGGTTAGGTTTTATTTTACAGGTAAATTTGTATTTATTTTAGCTAGGTAGTTATTAAATAGTTAATAACTGTTTTACCTAGTTAAAATAAATACAAACTTGCCTGTAAAATAAAAATAAAGCCTAAGCTAGCTACAATGTAACTATTAATTATATTGTAGCTAGCTTAGGGTTTATTTTATAGGTAAGTATTTAGTTTTAAATAGGAATAATGTAGTTAATGATAGTAATTTTATTTAGATTTATTTAAATTATATTTATATTAGGGGGTGTTAGGGTTAGACTTAGGTTTAGGGGTTAATAAATTTAATATAGTGGCGGTGATGTTGGGGGCGGCAGATTAGGGGTTAATAAGTGTAGGTAGGTTGTGGCGACATTGGGGGTGGCAGATTAAGGGTTAATAAATATAATTTAGGTGGTGGTGATGTTAGGGGCAGCAGATTAGGGGTTAATAATATTCAAATAGTGTTTGCGAGGCGGGAGTGCGGCGGTTTAGGGGTTCATATGTTTATTATAGTGGCGGCGATGTCCGGAGCGGCAGATTAGGGGTTAATAAGTATAAATGTAGGTGGTGGTGATGTTAGGGGCGGCAGATTAGGGGTTAATAATATTTAAATAGTGTTTGCGAGGCGGGAGTGCGGCGGTTCAGGGGTTCATATGTTTATTATAGTGGCGGCGATGTCCGGAGCGGCAGATTAGGGGTTAATATTTTTATTATAGTATTTGCAATGCGAGAGGGCCTCGGTTTAGGGGTTAATAGGTAGTTTATGGGTGTTAGTGTACTTTTTACCACTTTAGTTATGAGTTTTATGCTACGGCGTTGTAGTGTAAAACTCATAACTACTGACTTTAGAATGCATTAGGGATTTTGGAGGTAGAGGGTGCACCGCTCACTTTTTGGCCTCTCAGGACAGACACGTAAAAACCGGCGCTATTGAAGTCCCATAGAAAAAAAGGGTTTACAAAGTTTACGTAAGTCGGTTTGCGGTAAGGCCAAAAAAGTGTGCATGGCCCCTAAACCTGCAAGACTCGTAATAGCAGTGGTAGTAAAAAAGCAGCGTTAGGACTGGTTAACGCTGCTTTTTACCTTAACGCACAACTCGTAATCTAGCCGTAACAGAAAACTGTAAAATGAAGATGGGCAAATATTTTGCAACATTCGAAAAATTAAATTAATTTTAACACATTTGTTCGTTGATTTTAAATTTAGAATATTTGTACAATGTTCTAACATTTGTTTATTGTAATAGTATTTCTAATGCTATCTTTAAATTAAATTTTTAATTCAAATTTTTCTAATTTGAATATTGCATTATTCCAATTGAATTATGCAATTTTCAAATTAGAAAACTTTCAATCAATATATTTGTAATAGTATTTTTAATGCTGTCTTAAAATATAATATCCAAATTATGCAATATTCTAATCAATATATATATGTTATAGTATTTTTAATGTTCTCTTTAAATGTACTATTTAAGTTATATAATATTCTAAAAAGAGAAATTAGAATCAATATATTTGTATTGATTATGTATCAATTTACTTAAAGGGGCAGTTTACATCAAAATTTTTATTGTTTAAAAATATAGATAATCCTTTTATTACATATTCCCCAGTTTTGCATAACCAACACAGTTATATTAATATTTGTTTTACCTCTGTGATTACCTTGTATCTAAGCCTCTGCAAACTGCCCCCTTATTCTAAGTGCTTTTGACAGACATGCAGTTTAGCCAATCAGTGCAGACTCGTAAAAAACTCCATGGGAGTGAGCACATTGTTATCTATATGACACACATGAACTAGTACTGTCTAACTGTGAAAAACGTTTAAAATGCTCTGAGCCAAGAGGCGGTTTTCAACGGTTTAGAAATCAGTTTGAGCCTACCTAGGTTTAGCTTTTCAAAAATACTACAAAGGGAACAAAGCAAATTTAAAGATAAAAGTCAATTGGAAAGTTGTTTAACATTCCATGTCCTATCTGAATCATGAAAGTTTAATTTTGACTAGACTGTCCCTTTAATTCCCTACCACATGAACTATTGAACTTCTGACTAGTATTTGTTAAATCGAATGTTACATTCAAAATTTAGAATGTGGATATTCAATCTAATTATGAACATTAAAAATCGAAGGTAACATCGCTTCGCTCATCCATTAAGGCTACCTCATGGAAAGTAAACCTGAGTATGAGCCTGATTATGTAAAGGTTGCCTCTCAGATGAGATTCTCTAAAAAAAAGATCTGTCTGTGCTACAAAGTCCTTCAGAGGGTTCTCTAAATGCACATTTTACCTTGATAGCTGTATATCTCACAAAGGTAAGTAACATCCATTTCCATATGAGAAGGAGAGGCAGGTATACTCATTATAGTACTTAATAAAATGAGCATTAGGTATTGGATTTTGTATTAAAAAACTTTCAGAAAAATGTGAAGTTATATTAAGCTATAAAGTTTTTTTTTTGTTTTTAACAATCATATTTAAGTTAATTTTGTATTTATCATACAACATATTTTCCAAAAGAAATCAAAAGGTCAAAATTCAAAGGTTTCCTTATATTTCTATTGCAAAATGAGTCTTGGTGAGTGTGCTGAACGGGACATCCCTTGGACATATTTGATGTTATTTTACAGTTGTCGTATTCTTTAAGCATGTTACACCTGCTTCACTATTTTTTTTTCTTGAGAAATAGCCGGCGATTTTGTTTCAAAATATGCAATACACATTTAATTGAAGTTAATGGAAATTATGGCAACACTAGAAGTAAATGCAAGGTAAAGTAGACTGAAAACAGAGTAATTTGATTTGTATGCGCAAAAAAAAATATTGCTATCAGTGCTCCCTGTCAATTTCGCTCTCCCGTGCAAAATTCTGCATTCCAAGGGGCTTTGCTACCTTCCATGGAAGGCAATACTTTTTTTTTCCTTTTAGATCTATAATATATCAATAATTTAAGCTTAATTGCTGACATCATATGGATTAAATAGAAAAATAATGTAGTAAGCACTACAATTTAAGGCATCAAAACCAAACGATATGACAGTAGCATAGAGGCAAAGTGCCAGTACATTTATTATGAGTGCCACCTTAAGCACCCATGTCATAGAGTTGCAACCCCCCCCCCCCCACCAAGCTATTTAGAACATGGGGCCCTTTGTCTCTCTCTATTTCCCAGCCAGATAATTTTTTCATTAACTTCCTGGCCTGGATTCTTCACCTTGCCTGCTGTATATAAAATGTGGAATGGAGCACTGACTCCAGCTTCTATAGCTTCTATAAATAATACTAATGGTAACTTTCCCTGAGGTTATAATACTGGATATCCACCAAGAAGCACCAATGGAAAGATACAAATGCTATCCATGATGATGCTCCGCACTTTGTCTTTTACGATACAAATGTAATTACTATTAAATGTAACTTAAGTGCATGAATCTCAGTCTCCTTACTGTGAATCCCATATATTGCATGCTGATAAAGGCAAAATATTAACCCCTTACAGTACTTTGATTCTTCTAAAAAGAAAATTACAATAACAGACAATTAACCAAACTACGATGACCATAGACTAGATCACAAAACAAATGTTGCTTATAGATTTAAATCACACTTTGCAATATTCCTTAATTATAATCTGTAGCTAGCTAGGGAAAAACAATCTTCTAGTTGTAATTTAATTAAAACATTTTTTTTTTTTTATCAATTTCCAGATTATTATGTGGACATTAATTGAACTTATTATTATTATTGTAAAGGGATTTGGACACGTGGTTTCCAGATTTAAAGTAATCCAATCCTGGTTATGTTATGTTATTTAAGTAGATTTCCACGATGCAAATGTCAAGGGACATGGGACTCAAATGTTTTTCATTCATAATCCAAAAGAGCATACCATTTTAAACAATTTAATATACATTTATTAACAAAATTGTTTCAGTCTCTTGATATATTTTGTTGAGGGAGCAACAATGTACTGTACAAGTAATGAGGCCCATATAGAAAAAATCACATACATCTGGATTTGCTATACAAATCCATAATTTAGAGAATTGCCTGGCATTTTAGTGGTAGACTGGCATTTTAGATTAAATTAGACTGATATATTACAGGAAAGTTGAATTTTGTGAAAGGCACAAGTGGGCTGCACACTGTTTGGTCCCATATGAGCACTTCTCTCATTGTTTTTACATTATTTTGAGTTTGTAGTATTAATATTCAAAAACATTTTCAACAACAGTTGGATTCATTTAATTCCAGTTTGCAGTTTTGAAGTTTGCATCAGCAAATGGAAGACTGCCCGAGACATTGTGTTGCCTGGGTCCAAAAATAAAATGACATAAAAATAAAGCTAATCTTCAGTTAATCACCCAAAACACTAATTTAAAAATAACTTCAAATACCATAAACTATTTAGGAATTATCATAGCAAATAATCAAAATGAACTAGTTAAACTAAACTATGATAAATTGTTTAAAGAATCTCAAATATAAATAAACAGGTGGAAAAATAGATTCCTCTCTTGGTTAGGTAGAATCCAAGCTCTAAAAATGGCTATTTTGCCGAGATTGTTATACTTATTTCAGACATTACCAATCCCTCTACCAATTTCTTATAGAAATGTGCGATTTGTTTCGGATCGATTCGGAAATTCGGCCGAATTCGTAAAATTCGGAATTTGGATCGATTCGAATTTCCGAATTAAAATAGTGCCGAATCTACCGAATAAATCCAAATTAGTTAGATGGCCATGGATTACACTAGTATTGTACAGTATATTAGGTTATATCACTCTGCTATGGGTTACACCTAATATTCAGTATATAATACTAGTCTAATACACAGCACATCCCACATAACACTTACCGAAATTCTGAATTTCCGACCCGAACTGAATCCAGCCGAATTTATTCAAATACGAATGAATCTGAAATGAATCCGAACTGAATTGATTCAAATTTTTCCGAAATTGAATCGATCCGAAATTCGAAAAAATCCGAATCGACCCGAACCAAATTTTTTCGCCATGCACATGTCTATATATTACTAAATATCAATTTCTACTAAATAAATATATATGGCATGGAACTACCCCAAGAGTATCTAAAATAACCCTTTTACCTTCCTAAGGACAAGGGGGCCTGGGGGTACCTTGTCTATTGAAATATAGGAGGGCATCAATACTACAAAGAATTGTTGATTGGTGCAAGAATGTAAAACAGAAAGAATGGGTACAATTAGAGCATAATTTAATACAAGTTAGACAATTAGGAGACAAATGTTAGTTACAAATAAAAACATGGCCTAAAATAATGCAAGAATAGCCTATTTTAAAAGAACTGCTATGAACATGGAAAATCATCCTTAAACTTAAAAACCCAATTTCAACAATTCCATCCCCATTTACACCTATTATATTAGATGATTTTTTATCATTCAGTGAATATATAGGAGAAATTAATATACGAACTTTGGATGACTCGTTACCATTTTATATATTTATGAATGGAAATATTCTAAAGTCAAAATTAGAATTAATTAATAATGGGGTGAAGATATTTAACCCTTGGCTTAGATATTTTCAGCTCAAATCTTTCTTAACTACACATCCAAAGAAACAGGATTTAACTAGACAAAGGTCCCCTTTTGAACTAATTTGTTCAGGAAACCTACCAATAAAAGGCACACTATCACTTATATATAAAATAATAATGACAGCTACAATTTTAGAGTTACCATCATATACTAAAGCGTGGTCACGAGAACTTGTAATACCACCTACAAGGAAAGAATGGAATATAATTTTTCAACGTCATGCCAAAACTTCAATATCAGCTAGTATACAAGATGATGAGGTGGTATCTGACCCCTAACAGGGTTAAAGTGATATTCCCTAATTCCTCTGGACAATGTTGGAGAGAATGTGGAGAGAGAGGTACGTTGTTACATATATGGTGGTCATGCCCAATAATATCTAATTATTGGTCTTCAATAATAACAGAGATAAATAGATTACTATCGATACAACTGCCTTTAGAACCTACAACAATTTTATTGTATAAGTCAATATTAAAATTATCAACAGTATATGATAGAGCATTGTATATGCTTTTGAATAGTGTCAAACAGATAATACCAAGACTATGGAAACAGAGAAGAGCCCCGACAATAATGGAATGGCAATCACAAATACAATATTCAATATCAATGGAAAAACTACATTATCAATTGATGGATCAGATGGATTTATATTATAATATAGTGAATCTTTTACAAATAAAAGTATAGGAGCACATCTGTGGTATTAGATTGCAATGAGCCTAGAGAAAATATGAAATATGAAGAAGATTAATTAAAATTCTATGTTGCTGAAGATGATATATTATATTATAATTTTTTTTTTATGATTACAAATACCCAGAGTTATTATTTTATTTTTTTTTTAAATAATTTTTATTGAGGTCAAGAATACATAACAGTATATAACATGTGAAGACAAAGTAAAGCGGAAAACACCCTTCCGGGTTGGATACAGTACATAATATGGTCAGGTGTCGGATACACAAAAACAGTCAACCCTGAAGAGATAAACCTCAAAATTTGGATTTTACTTTAGATTTTTTAGTGTTTAACCCCTTAATGACCGAGGACGTGCAGGGTACGTCCTCAGAAAAAAGGCAGTTAATGCCTGAGAACGTACCCTGCACATCCTCGGTGTGGAAAGCAGCTGGAAGCGATCCTGCTCGCTTCCAGCTGCTTTCCGGTTATTGCAGTGATGCCTCGATATGGAGGCATCCTGCAATAACCTTAGATGGCCATCCGATGCAGAGAGAGCCACTCTGTGGCCCTCTCTGCACCGGACATCGATGGCCGGTATCGTTGGTGGGTGGGAGCCGGTGTGGGAGGTGGGTGGCGGCCATCTATGGCCCTGGTCATGTGGAGGGGCGCGGGATCGTGGGCGTGCAAGTCTGGGCGCGCGCGGGGGCGCGCGCACGTGCACGAGGGGGCGCGCGCGGGCGCGCGCCGGGGCAGGAACCGGGTGGGGACCGCTGCACTACAGAAAAAAGTGTCCCAAAATAAAAGTGGGACCAGTAATTTTAAAAAAAACAACCTTATTCGTTATTTAGGTGGTGGGGGTTGGTCCGTGGGGGGGGGGGGGAAGCTACACTACAGAAAAAATAACAAAAATAAAAAAGAAATAAACTTTTGATTGTGCAAAATGGGTACTGGCAGACAGCTGCCAGTACCCAAGATGGCCCCCAATAAGGCAGAGGGGGAGGCTTAGAGAGTTGTTTTGGGGGGGATCAGGGAGGTTGGGGGCTAAGGGGGGATCCTAAACACAGCATATGTAAATATGCTTTTTTTTTTTCTTTTAAAAAAAAAAAAAAAATCTTTTATTTTAGTACTGGCAGACTTTCTGCCAGTACTTAAGATGGCGGGGACAATAGTGGGGTGGGGGAGGGAAGGGAGCTGTTTGGGAGGGATCAGGGGGTGGGATGTGTCAGGTGGGAGGCTGAACTCTACACTAAAGCTAAAATTAACCCTGCAAGCTCCCTACACACTACCTAATTAACCCCTTCACTGCTAGCCATAATACACGTGTGATGCGCAGCAGCATTTAGCGACTTTCTAATTACCAAAAAGCAACGCCAAAGTCATATATGTCTGCTATTTCTGAACAAAGGGCATCCCAGAGAAGCATTTACAACCATTTGTGCCATAATTGCACAAGCTGTTTGTAAATAATTTCAGTGAGAAACCTAAAATTGTGAAAAAATTAACGTTTTTTTTAATTTGATCGCATTTGGCGGTGAAATGGTGGCATGAAATATACCAAAATGGGCCTATATCAATACTTGGGGTTGTCTACTACACTACACTAAAGCTAAAATGAACCCTAGAAGCTCCCTACATGCTCCCTAATTAACCCCTTCACTGCTGGGCATAAAACGCGTATTTTGCGCAGGGGCATTTAGCAGCCTTCTAATTACCAAAAAGCAAAGCCAAAGCCATATATGTCTGCTATTTCTGAACAAAGGGGATCACAGAGAAGCATTTACAACCATTTATGCTATAATTGCATAAGTTGTTTGTAAATAATTTCAGTGAGAAACCTAAAGTTTGTGAAAATATTTGTGAAAAAGTGAAAAAAAATTTTTATTTGATCGCATTTGGCGGTGAAATGGTGGCATGAAATATACCAAAATGGGCCTAGATCAATACTTTGGGATGTCTTCTAAAAAAAAATATATACATGTCAATGGATATTCAGGGATTCCTGAAAGATATTAGTGTTCCAATGTAACTAGCGCTAATTTTGAAAAAAAGTGGTTTGGAAATAGCAAAGTGCTACTTGTATTTATGGCCCTATAACTTGCAAAAAAAGCAAAGAACATGTAAACATTGGGTATTTCTAAACTCAGGACAAAATTTAGAAACTATTTAGCATGGGTGTTTTTTGGTGGTTGTAGATGTGTAACAGATTTTGGGGGTCAAAGTTAGAAAAAATGTGTTTTTTTCCATTTTTTCCTCATATTTTATAATGTTTTTTATAGTAAATTATAAGATATGATGAAAATTATGGTATCTTTTGAAAGTCAATTTAATGGCGAGAAAAACGGTATATAATATGTGTGGGTACAGTAAACGAGTAAGAGGAAAATTACAGCTAAACACAAACACCGCAAAAATGTAAAAATAGCCTTGGTCCCAAACGGACAGAAAATGGAAAAGTGCTGCGGTCATTAAGGGGTTAACCAGCTAAAAAGGAATTTTGAAGTGTTTCAAAAGATTTGAAGATCAGAGACTGAGATAATATCCTTAACTAGGTGTGATTGTGTTCTAGGAAACAGACAGGGTTCCGAGTGGAAATCTTCCAGCTAGAAAGAGTTCCAAGGGGGGGTATAGGGTAGGGTGGTTGGGGGGGCAGAAAGAAGGGGAGGGAAGAGAGAGAAAAAAAAGGGGGGAAGGGGAGTAACCCAAGGGGGCCAAACATGGGGAGGGGAAGAATAACACAGACCTCTCCCACATGATACCTCCCTCGGCCAAAGCCAAAAACAAAATCAGTTACCTTCTGCTTAAATCGAGCTCTCTCCCAGAGAATCCCAGGGCTCCCAGATCATAGAGTACAAATCCAATCATTGACAGGAGCTGTATACATAACTCTCCACAGACCGGAAATAAGTGATGAGTTGGATCAGTGCCTGCCAATTAGGGGGATTAGGTCTCTTCCAGTTTCTGGCAATTAAAAGCTTTGTCACCATCATGATCATTATCAGAAGGGTGCGATTAGGTGTTGAGAGGGGTCTGAGGCCAGCATGAACCAGCACCATTTCCGGGGGCAGGGATGTCACCAACCCCAGATGGCGGCACAACATTTCTAATTTACTCCACAGAGGGGTGATGAGAGGGCAGGCCCACCAAACATGTAGGGGGTCGCCCACCCTCTGGCAGCCCCTCTTGCATAGGGGGGAGGTACCTGGAAACATCCAGTGTAGTCTCGAGGGGACATAATGCCACCTAGTCAGCAGCTTGTAGAACAGTTCATATAGCGTTATGCAGTGAATTGACAGTTTAGTGTGTTGAATTGCGTCAGACCAGATCTCTATTGAGAGCTCCACACCCCAGTCTCTCTCCCACTCCCCCATTTGTCTGGTTTTTGTTAGTTTTGAAGAATTGAGAAGAATTTGATAATGTTAAGACAGGGGGGAGATGTGATGAGAGCCTGTGGATATCCGCATTTCTCATGGTGTTTGCTGCCTGGGTGGAGCGCTTAGAAATCCCCAAGACTTCAAAATAGAAATGAGTCTTTGTAGATCAAATCGGAATTTTGGGTGGATATCTTGGAGGTTGGCCAGGTCCCCAGGGGGTACCGGCGCTCCCTCAGAAAAGAGGTCTGTAATTTTAAGAGTAGAGAGAGCCTGGCGCACCGCTGGGCCCATAAGTGGGAGACCTAGCAGGAGGCCTGACATGGAATGACATGGGGAGGGGTATGGGGAGACCAGGCCATGGTGACGCAGGTGTGACCAGGAGTCCCTGCAATGCAAAACGATTTTGTTATGGATCAGAAAATCCGAATGGTAGTGAGAGGGGATCCAGATGAGATCCATCAATGTCAGGTAGGCTGGTAAGGAGGCCTGTTCCAGTTCCATCCAGCGGGGAATAACCTTTTTGGTGTTCCATTCTGAGATATGAGTTAAAAGGGTGGCCTCGTAATAGAGCCTAATGTTCGGGAGACCTAAGCCTCCCGCTAAGACTGGGCATTGCAATAAGTAGGCTATCCTCCCGAACCAGGAGATTTCATCGTATCTTCTGGAGCAGAGATCCATTTGGAGTTGGGAAAGAAAAGTGTAAAACTTCTTAGACAGTACCGTTCCCGTATCATGAGAGAGGAACACCCCTAGGTGTTTTAGGCCTGCCAGAGTTATTTTTTTATTTTTTCCATTAGGCTTTATATACACTTTATATTTCTAATTAATATACGCTATTGTTGGAAAAGTCACTAGATGATGGCAAAGGATCTCATGGAAACTTACAGGGTCTTTTTTGTGCACTATCATGAGTTATAATATTTTAAATATAAAGAAAGATACCTGGTGGATACCAGAGTTAAATTTGATTTATTATGCTTTGTGCTGTTTATCTATATTTATTTGTTAATTATCTGTATGTTAAAGTGATGAATAAAGCCACAAGAGCACACTGATACCCAGCCGATGGAGCCCATATGAGAGTGATTTCATTAAACACTCTGGGCTATATAACAAGTGAGGCACACACATTTTTGTGCAAGCAATATTGTGTTTTTGTGAGCAATTTTAATTGTGTTGATATTACAAGTTGAACTAAATCATTATTGGGCTAGCGCAATCGCCATTAACGCTTCAATCCTTACAGCGATCACAGAGCTGTGGTTAACAGTTTTCCAAAACAAAAAAAGGTGCACAACACACTTAAAAAATACATTACAAAGTACAGCTACACTCATATAAACACCGGTCTAATAAAAATTATAAACACGAAAAGAAAAAAAAAGTCGCCAAAGGGCTTTAACATTGAGACATATACATAGCTAAAGATGTATTTGTGTATGTATACAGTAACATAGTAACATAGTAGATGAGGTTGAAAAAGACCGAAGTCCATCGAGTTCAACCTATACAAAATTAAAATATAGATTTATTTATATATATATATATATGTTAATTTATGTTTATGTATTTACAGTCAGATAGGATTTTCAACAATACCAAATATAGGGAGTTTTCAGATATATGATTTGATGAACCTAGATGGACTTATTAGCCATGTCCTACCATCATTATATTATTCTTCTTTATTTTCAATATTTCACATACACATATCATCACAAAATAGCATAGCCGCTAATAATATTATCATTGTTAAATTCTCTGTTGTTCGCATTATTATTATCACCAAATTTCTAACATTATATATAATTACACCATTACTAACATATTTAATGTGTGTATCATCTTCACTAAACCCTACATAACACTGATATAGACTCTATAGTTTCACTATCACTACATCACACACACTTTCTGACACGCCTGCGGGAAGCTCCCAGTATATGAAGGCCGAAGGTCGGTGTCTATGAATTTATAGGCTATTCCGATATTATTCTCGTAATACTCTATAATCAACACCTTGGATATTAAATATCCATTTATTACGTTATTACATTCAAATACAAGTACACTCTCTGTTATTACACCGTATGTTTTACTAGTTATAATAGCGCAACCTGTTAATATTTAGAAATAAGATATATAACTCACAAGTGAGCACTATCACGTAAGCAATATGGTATCATACCACAGGTACCACATTGCCATTTATATCTTCATTATTGTGTCACCAGTATATTTAATAATATTTATTTTTATTAGATTAGATATATCCAGAAATATGATACATATATATATATTTTTTTCAAGTTAGTACTATTACGTAAGCAATATGATATTGACCTATCATTTCATTTGAGTTAAAGTACATTGTTATTATTCTTATCCTTTGTATAGTAAATTAAATTATATTATTTTAATGGTGTTATTTAGTGTAAGGGATCCCATATATATCGTATGAGAGATATTATTCAAGTTTGGAACTTTTTTCCTTTGTGCATACAATTGTGTACAATAACGCATCATATGTAAACCAAAATGAATGTTGTTATTATTGTAGTCCATTGGACATCGTTTTTAAACATTACTTGTTTTTATATATCAATGTATTATTAACAACATGACCTGAAATTTTGTCATTTTCACAACCTTTGCAATAGGCAATTCTTTAACCTAATTAATGCACATGTGCGTTGTGGGTGTGTAATGTTTATTCATTTCTTATTGGCTAGCTTAGCCTTTTTTAAGACAGCAAGGTAGTTCACAAATTTATGTAGCCTGATGAAACAGCCTGTACCCGAGAAACGTGTAGCGAAGCATTTAAAGTTTTTAATAAAAGATATATTATTGTTCTACCTTGTTTGGAAACTATTTATCACTTGAAGCCTCCTCTATAGCACACCAATAGCATTTAAATATCTATTGGTACGATAAGAGCTCTAGAGTACTTTTTTTTCCTGGAGTAGCATTGTATCTAAGTCTGGCAGCCAGCCCTGAACCCTGAACACTGATCCTGCAATCCGCAAAGCAGCTGTTACACCTGAAGGGAGTCACCCAAACGGCTCTAAAGTTTCGGTCTGCTCGATATTGCACTGACAGTGCACACACGTTTGTGAGTATAATATCCCCAGCTTACTGTTGTCTGTCCGACATTGGTCGGGGTAATCTGCACCAAGGGTGTCTTGTCTTTTTACCTTACATAGGGGCGTGACCATTGCCAGGAGCAGACCGGGAGAGTAAGAGTCAGCCTAGCGGCTCTGAAGCTTCGGCTTGTGTATTATTGCACTAGAAGTGCAAACATCCTTGTGAGTACATAGTTATCACCACAGTGGAAGATCTTGCATTGTGTTAGGTTTATCTGCACCAGAGCGCCTCTTCTTTTGTCTTTCCAGGACGAAGGTTATAGTCATCGCATATTGTGGAGAGAGCTGCCATCCGTTTGGAGTCCCCCTGCCCCCTCATTTTTTCTGGACCTCCGTTTTTGGTGATACATTTTTGCATCTATGGACGATTGTCTATACATCATTAAGGACTTTTTATAAGTATACATTTGCATATCGTACATATTTATTGCCATTGGTTTTATTATTTATATATTTTTCTGTTATTATCACAATTTTATTATAATTTAAGCATTATAATTTAAATTGAGTAGCATATATTAGGCGCACCTCTTTCCATTTTCGGACACACAGTCATTTGTGTAGTCCTACATAGTATATCATGTGGAAAACATAGAATATCATAATACATATAATGTAAATATAGACCTTCATTTGTCAAAGATAAGAATTAAGAATATGTGTCTAAAAACACCCATTGTGTAAACAACATAGCATATTCACAAATATGTGAAATATTTAGACAAAAGAAGGTCTATATTTACAGTATATGTATTATGATATTCTATGTTTTCCACATGATATACTATATAAAAACATATTTAATGTGATGGTTATTGATAATTAAACTTTTGAGACATATACCAAGTCTTTACTTTTTACCTTTTGAAGGGGATAGTTTAACATTATAACTACTGACAATAATCTAGCATGTATCCCTCCTAATGCTTTGTAAGGTAATCTATTTATTGTGGTGTATTGTATATATTATAAGAATTGTTTTGCACTAGACATGTGCGTTTCGTTTTGTTCCGAATCGAAATTTGGACAAATTTGCCATATTTAGAGATTTGAATCGATTAAAATTTCCGAATTACCCTAGCCACGAAACTAAACTAATCCAAATGTAACGAATAAATCTAAATTAGTTCGGATTTATGTGTTACATTCAAATGACCATGGAATAATCACAATTCAGTATAACAATTAAATCTAGTGAGATTTAGTGAGATAGAACAGTGAAATAATTCCGTTTGTGTAACTTGGAACCATCCGAATCAACATAACACATACTGAACTTCCGAATTTACAAATCAAATCTGAAACAAATGCATCTGAATCTGAATTAATCCGAAACGAATACATTCAAATTCAAATCGATCCGAAACGAAATTTGAAAAAAATCTGATTTGGTCCGAAACAAAACAAACTTTTTCACTGTGTACATGTCTATTTTCCACCCTGAAAAATAATAATTATATATATATATATATATATATATATATATATATATATATACACACTATTGTGTGTATGTAACTTCAACTAATCTTTTGTCATGTAGCCATCAGGTTGCTGCTATGCGTTTAAATACCTGTGGGTTGGAATTAAGAGACACAGGTCTATGAGTAAGACGATATACAGCCAAAACGCGTAAGACTGTGTCTCCTTCCCTATGGATTGTCTTTACTTGTTTTGGTGTTAATGTGTATAAATCTTGGACTTTTTACCTCCGTGCCCACTGGTCTTGCTTTTTCATAAGAATCAGTGTACCATGTCGCTGTTAAAGCTACCAAATGTTATTAAACTTATCTAGAATCATTATTGCAGTAAATTCAAGTAATTTTTTTATCAAAATTAAAAAAAAAACCTCATTTTGGACTGCAATAACATCATCACTAGCCAGGTCATGTGCCTAGGTGAACAATTACATCTAATTCCCTGTCCTTACTATCTGCCCTAACATTTTTTCAAATAAGAGTTAAATCACTATAAGCAGTAGCACCTGGAGGACATCTCACCTCTATCAAACCTCCTTTATAATCACCTACCTGTGTATTTCTTAAAATGGAGTCACCTCTGTTTCTGTCTGAAACATAAAAAAATAATTTTAACTTTACTGTTCCTTTAATTGTGCATATTTAAAAAAAAAACTATATTGAAATACAATTATATTTCCTGTAATTTGAAAATTGTAGTTTCCTCTCCCCCCAGAGAAGATTGAGTATAATTTGTTGAATGTAAAAACTTGACACCATTACATTCTGCTCATTGATTGGGTGATATGTGTAGGCACTTGTTTATATCTGTCCCAAAGTCGCCACAGTAAAGGAAGTAAAATAAACAATATTCAGAATCACAACACAATGCATATTTTCCCCAAATAGTTACAACAAAAAGAGCAAAGATCACACTGCGCTAGGATTAATTTACTTATATGCCAATAGGTTAAATGGAGGATTCCCCAAACTCCAAGCAGAATACTAGAAAATACACAGTAAAGTCCTAAAAGAAACTAAACTGTTGAAACCCTGGCGCTGTTAAAAAACAGCTTAAATAAGTAAAATAATATGAATATAAATATCACCAGTATATCAGATTATATAGTCTAAAATCACAAAGAATCAGATAGTGGAGAAACAAATCGCTATGAGAATTGTGTCAAAAAAATGGTTACAAATGTTTATTAAGACAATGTGTTAAACATAGAAACATATAACTAACAATTTTAGAAACCTACGATGCACTGATCAGGCAATTAAAAAGGCATAGTATCATAAAAATAAAATAAAAATAAAAATGCAAATAAAATACAATACAATTCTCTATATTCTAAACACAGGAAAGACAAACATTTATGTTTGAAAGGCTGCCAGAATGATGATCCCAAAGGAGCAGTCAAAATGGAAACCGGATCAGCTGAGGGTATGGACGGTCTAGAGCTGAAATGAGATCAAGACCCACATCAAAGACAGGAAAAGAGCCACAAAATTATGGTGTTCACTTTTACTTACACCATAACGGTTCTCTGTAGTCTCCGGCTCTTTTTTCTTTTTCTCTAGTGTATGCCCGGTAATCACCACGGTCCTCCTTTTCAAACAGCGTGTTTTTCACTCATCAGTAAGGCAGGACGGCTTAGAAGGGCAGCAATCTCAGTCGGCAGTAATTTCGTCAGGTACACCTGTGACACAGGTATTTGGTGGGCGGAGCAATGCGTTTCAGCCCATTCTGGGCCTTTGTCAAGCTCCTGTTGTGTGAAATGCCCGGTCTTTTAAACCGTCAGCAATTCTTCTGATTGGCTGCAACTCAATTTTAAATCAAACAGTCAATTTTCTTTACATAGCCATCATGCAATGTAAATACAAGTGTAGATCATAAGCAAGTTACTTTGATTAAAGATATATGTAAGATATATATCCACTGTTATCAACTGATTTTAAAACTTATTTTAAATACAGGCCTATTGTACTGCAATGAATAATTTATAATGCATAAATAAAAGATGGAGATAATGACCTTTTAATATTCTGTTTGACTCATACATTCATTAATTTCCTCTAAATAATAATTCTCTACTTGGGACTTGAGCCATTTCCTATATTTGGTCTATATACCTCATAGATTGTCAGCTCTCCTGAAAATACACTCACATCCTTCTGTGTATGGTTCTTTTTTTATTTTTGTTTTCCTTCCGACTTCAGTTTTCATTGTACTGCTCAAAAATAGCACTAGAAACTATGCTGGTGTTTTAGAAATAAAGTAGAATGCTAATAATAAGTTTGGTAATTGAGTGTTATATATTAAGGTAAATCAAGTATTTCATGTAAAGAAATTGCACAAAGAATATGCTTGCAGTTAATTTACAATTATATGGCGGTGGGGAAATACATTTTTCATGCATGGATAAAAATAGAAAGCGTAGTGCAGCATCCGGCACATGTAGGAATAAATGTAGATAAATGTATGAACGAAAATGACCTCTGTGCTAAAATGCTGCAGAGCTGCACATTTTGAAGTAAATAGCAATTCAGCTTTCGTTGGCATGTTAATTATGGTACATCTGAGAGATGGGATTTTTATGTATATGTGCAGTTAAATCATGGGAAATTGAAAATAAGGAAGATGCAATTTACAGATTTGCTCATAGGTTACATATATAAAAACATTTTATTTTAAAATTACGTTTAATATGCATGTTGCCATTTGTGAATATTTAATGTTTTTATCTTTTTCTGAATGGTAATCACATTTGATTGGTATACTTTATATTGCAAATAAGCAGGAGAGCTAGTGTAGTCACAAAATATGATTTTAAGTTATTTAATACTAAATGTGTATAAAAAAATGAGTCAAAGAGATTTTATCTCCAGAAATAAATTACCCCTTGGCGTTTAGGATACTGTTATAATGGTGCCACTATAGCCACATGTCAGTAAAACGAGTGCGATTAAAAAACAAAGCAGGGGTACTGGCGCTAAAAGCTAGGGAAAAAAGATATAGCTATATATAGGGTCATAAGACAAAGATAAAAATTAATGTATACAAGAAAATGTCTAAAAATAATAATTTATAATCTAAAGATTAGCTTGAAATAAGCAGATTACAGTAGATATAGGTTCAATAGTACCAATAACACTATATAAAATAATGCTATATCCTAACCACAATGTAGACGTGTAATAAATGACAATAATGAGTAGAAGGGAAACCTTGTTAAATGAGTGTCCACTCAGAATAGAACCAAACACATACATAAAGCCTAAAATTTAGGCTTACAGCATATGACAAGGAGTATCTGGATGGATACGTTTACAAAGGAGCCCAATAAATGAGTTCTACAATAAAAAGTATATAGAACTATAATATAAAGTACACTGAACTATAAAATTTAATGAGGAAACATACATAAAATTTATAGATGAAACAGGATTACATATATGACTAAAACACAACATCCAATGGCCATGGAAAAAATGAAATAAAATATAAAACAAATAATATAGAATATATGAGCGCTTTACTGGACATCCGTGATAAAAAACTGTCCATGAAAAATATGGGTAGATATTAATTTACAGATATTCTTGTTTAAGGTACATACTCCCAAAAATAATAAAGTTTCAAAGAGGTGTAATGATCATCTTTTTAATCACAATTGAATTGATGTAGCTGCTAGGGTCGAATGGTACCTGCTTGTACTCTCTCTAAGTCTAGAGGAGTACTTTCTCTTGTAATAAAGGATGCAAACCAGTGTGACTGGCACTAAATTTCACCAGCTCCGGCAGTTCTGTTTGCGTTCTTCAATATTTGGTGAGCTAGTGCTCCACAGGAACCTCCAGTATGTGTGTGTAGTTCACTTACGCGTTCTGCTGCATCAGGTGGTTCTGTAGTCACATGTATCTTCACTCAGCTGTAGCCGGTGAAAGTGACATCAGCCTCTTACAATCGGAACAGAAACTCCTTATTCCCGCAGCTTGTTTGGGGTATCTCTGGTAGCTAATCAAGTTTTTTCAGTGATGCAGCCCAGACTTAGAGACCAAGTCTTAACACTCTGTTTTTATACTCTGTATTAGAGTCTGCAGAAAAATGAGATAAAGCAAAGAGTAGCGTTTTCAGCTCAGGTCAAGTGTCACGTATCCAGCTGTAGTAATTCCGGATTAGGTCTCAAAACAGTGTCAACCACAGTTAAAAACAATCAATGCGTTTCACCCCTACCTGATGTGCAAACTGATATAGTCAGAATGATGACTTATTTAAAGGGAAATAAAACTCCACATTTTTCTTTCATGGTTCAGGTAGAGCGTGCCATTTTAAACAACTTTCTAATTTACTTCTTTTATCAATTCTAATTCGTAATCTTAGGAGCTGGCTCATTTCTCGAGCACTATATAGCAGAAGTTTTGCAAGAATGTTTTACATTTGCAAGAGCACTAGATGGCAGGACTATTTCCTACAGTTCTCCAGATGCCTACCTAGGTATCTTTTCAACACAGAATATAATGGGAACAAAGCAAATTTGATAATAGAAGTAAATTGGAAATTTTTTAAAAATGGTACCCTTTGTCTGAAACACAAAATAATTTATTGGGTTTCATATCCCTTTAAGTATTGTTGAAAATGTGCTATGGAATGAGACATTGACTATTGTCAGAAGAGAAAAGTTTCACTGTGTGTGTTTTAGACAGCTATAAGAACTAAGTTTGTATCCCAGCATGTTAGTTGATTGGCTTTTCCCAGCTATGTTTCCTGTAGAGAGTAATTTAAATTGTGTGCTTTAGCTACTGTAGAATCTGGTTCTGTTAGCAATCCCATGTACCCATCAACAAGAGTATCTCATACAGTACCAGAAACAACATTTTAAATAAGTGTTACTGTCAAACAGTTATGCCATATTGTGTAATCAGTATCCAGGAACGTGAGAAAACACTGCAACAATGTCTAAAATGCTAGTGGTAAAGTCCTTTTTATGTTTTGAATGAAATCATGTAGCATAATTCTCAGATCAGATTGTTTTAATTTATTTATAGAAAGTAGTGAGGAGTAGAATTTGTATTAATTTGTGCTTTTATTATTTTATTACATTGTTTTACTCCTTGGAACTTTTTTTTAGGTGTTTTTATCTATTGTAATAAATATTATAAAAAGTTACATAAAGGTTAGAACTTTAACAATGTAAAAGCTCTGCATTATATTCATACTTACAAAAGAGGTTATGCGTTGAAGGAATGATTTGGCTTTTATCTAAAATATTATTTGACATAGGTGCCTGTAATAAATTGATTTTCTTTTCCTTTAAAACTTCTGTTATACTTTAAAGCAGAGGCAGTCCATTTTTTATATTAAGTGCTGGTCACTAATGGCACATTGGCTTAATTTAGTGGTGGATAATACTCAGAATTAACCCCCCCAAAAAAAAACTTGGTATAATTACAACATGCTATACAACTCCTTGACTTCACATCAACACGTACATTTCACAAACCCCATCCCACCATAAATAAAAACATGCAGACCTCATATAGGGCTAGATTACAATTGGTGCGCATACTATTGCGAGCAAGCCGTATACTCTTTTTTAGGCTTTTTTGCGCATGTCAGAAATAGTGCATATAATACAAGTTGAAAGTAAAGAAGATCATGAGAGCGCAATCGCATTTTATGCTCATCAGGTTTCCGTGGCTGAAGACCTTGTGTAGAGGGTAGTGTGCTAAACAAAGTTGCACTAAACACAACATAAATGAATTGAAAATGATAGTTAAAGTCATATAAAAACTATCTGATAAAAATTATTCACATAAATATAAAAAAAAATGTTTATTAAGGTATTTGGTATATAATAAGGGGTTTGACCGCAAAGAGCTTTAATGTATACATACATACATATACATATCTATATATGTGTGTATATATATATATATATATATATATATACACGCATGTATATGTATGTATGTGCGTTCATATGTATTGTACATATTTCACATTCCAATGTTTTTCACTCAAAGAAATATGTTATTTTTATTGTAAATATCTATTCCTATAGATATATAATTATAGATATCTATTTTACATTAACATTATCACATATCTATAGAAATATATATTTGATAATAAATACTACATTTTTTTTCTATTTGAAGAACATAAGAATGTAAAATATGCATAAATGCATAACACGCTTCGGGTTTAGATCCTTAGGTCTGACGCGATGTCAGGTTGTCACATAGGAAGAATTGCTAATCTCAAAGTGTGTTTTTGAAATATTACATATAAAATATGAAATAATATTAATCATTATTAAACATTATTATAGATACCTTAAAAAATTAAATAATACATAGAATATATATAAATTTTTTACAGTGTGTATAATAATAATAATGATTAATATTTTTTAATATTTTATATGTCATATTTCAGAAACACGCTTTGAGATTAGAAATTCTTTATCTGCACTAACCAGACACCACATTAAACCTAAAACACAAAACACTAATCTCCTTATGCATATATATATATATAAAAATAAATGTGAGAATGTTAATGTAATATATATATATATATATATATATATATATATATATATATATATATATATCTGAACAGATATACAGGTATAGGTATAACTTCTAAGCATGTCCTAGTCATCAAATCTCTCCTAACTCCATTAGGAGGTACTCAGCAAGTAACTCAACATGTCTAAGCTCACAGCCCATTAACCATCCTACTCACCATCCTTAAGAATTAATCCAATGTGAAAGCATCCCGGGCTGACCTCCATAAAACTCAGATAATGCAAATCAGCAGCACCTAGTCTGATTCAAACATTTATTGGAGAGACAGGTACAAAAATGGCAACGTTTCGGGAACAAACCCCTTAATCATGCATGAATCAGACTGAGGTGCTGCCGATTTGCATTATCTGAGATTGAGTATAGGAGTTGGTCAATAACTCCTTGAAGCATGCATCTCAACGCTCTTTTGCTTGACCAGTACTGTTGTAGTGCTGACCTCCATAAAAGCCTGCTCTCCATCTGTGACCAAGCTGTGACCAATACTGGCAAAAACTGAACCATTCTATCAACATCTTTTTTTTTAACCCTGTCAACCAACTTCTGGAATGTATAACCAAATTTTTTTTACCACCCATATGAATAACTAATATGTTAGGAGGGCAAAACAACATAGCCAAACCATTGCAAATAATAAATTAGTACAAACAAAACTCACTCTATCAATCCCTAATGACCAAAGAGCCTTCTATAATACTGACACAAGCGGAAACCTGGATACCTCTGGCCTATGTACACCCAGCTGGTCTTCTAACAAAAAAAAAACTTAAAGGACCATTAAATACAGTAGAATTTAATAATAAATAAGTTCTTGATAAAATGCAAGGCAATTACACTTACTCCAATTTTTAAAATTAGCAGTAAAGTTTTTTCTGACAATTTTAAAATTTGCTGGCCCCTGTATCATGTGGCAGTCATCAGCCAATCACAGACTCATATATGTATACACTGTGAACTCTTGCACAAACTCAGTAGGAGCTGGTGCCTCAGAACTTTTGCATATAAAAAGACTTCATAATTAGATAATGGAATGAAATTTAATTAAATTATTAAAATATATGTTCTATCTGAATTTTAAAAGTTTAGTTTTGACTTTAGTGCTCTTTAACAGCACAAACCAGATAACAAATAGCAAGTGAACAGTTTCTTCCTATCATAATTGATCAATTTGAGATATAATAGACTGAATATCCCTAGATCCATCTATTAATTCATCCTAAACCCTGAAACAACCAATATTCTGCCTATTGAATACAACCAATTTAGAAATAACTTAGGCTTCAAAAATACTTCAAAAGCACATTCATAAAAAAACAACCTCATAGTTAGAAAAAAAATGTCCCCTGCGTAAACAACGCATGACATTCCAATATTAAAAATAACACATACCTCCTTCCATCTTTCCTGAGTCCACCTCTGCATAAGTCACAAATAGCAAAACTATAAAACCCTTGGTCAGATCCACCCTACCAATAGCTGAAAGAAGAAAAGACAGTGATGCTAATCTTTTTCTGACTTCAGTATATGACAACATCTCATTTACCCAATTCCTAACTCAGAAACAGTTCTCCAAAGCCCCTGTATCCACCACTGCTTAATCTCCCAGATGTAGGCTCTCTATGTACCCAGAGCCAAAGCACCTTTCACCAAATCCAGAACTATTTACAACCCCTACTCCGCAATGCATATTCTCTATTTCTGCACTTGGGGCCACCTTTCCTACTAAAAATAGGAAATCAGTAATGATTTTCAGATGCCCAGGAACATAAGTTGCCCTTAATAACACATATCTCAAACACTCCAGCCGAAAAAAAACTATCTGAAGAAGGTTGTGAGAATAGTAATAAACTCTCATCTCCACTGATCAAACTTAAAAAGCTAACACCAATGGTAAAAGATCCAGAAATGTTACGTTTCTTATAAGACCAAATTCTATCCAGCTCCCTGCACCCCTACCTCCAAGGTACACTCCAAATCTATGAGTCCCAGAAGCATCTGTGAACCAACTTCCCATATGATCAGTTTTCCCAATTGACATAAACAAACATAAGTCAAGAAAATAGGAGTCTTCAAAATAGCAGCCAATAAGATGATGACAATAAAGATGGACTGGAAAAAGTCAAAATGAGGATTTAACATTCATCATACTTAGCTTTGCCCTGACTTTAGCATCTGGAACCCAATCCACTGCCTTTTCAAGAGATACGTAATGAACCAACACTGTTACAAGATCAATACCAAGGCATTTTCAGAAACAATTGAATTTGACAGTGAATAATCTTAAACTGCTTCCTTTTTAAGCACCATATATGCATATTTGGAAAAAGGCAGAAATAAAAAGAACCTGCCATCTTGCTCTATGCTACTTGGGTTTCTTGACCAATTACTCCTACACAACCAAACAATACACCCTTGCCGACTTCAAGCTCCCCATAAACTAACCCATACTGCTTTAAAAGGGATTAAAAAATAGCCAGAACTAAAACCTGTTAATAATAATTAAATATCCCCCTTCTTACCCAGCTTTCTCCTCTAGCCACAGCAACATCCTTTCTACTGTCACTGGTGTCTACTACATCCTATTCTTGTGGAGGACAGTCTGTTGTCTTAAAAGGACTGGCACCTTTATAGCAGGTTCATATTTTATTTAGCCAGATGCCCAAATCTCAGTCCTCACACAATACATCAGGGAAAACTGTAATTCTCTTGCAAAATTGCCTGTCACAAGGTCTATCTACTTTATATTTATTATGCCATAGAAATCTCATCAAATAAGGCTGAACATAAAGATGAAAAAACCCTACCAAGAACTGGCCAAAATACAAAAAGCCCTAGAACAATTCCTGAACATATTTGGTAACTTACTATGATACTTTTTATGTTCCTCTTTCTTCTTACCTCTATCAGATTATGATCAAAATACTCATATCTAAAAATATTTTCTTTTACCTCCATCAACAAATGGATCCCCTATACCATAATGGAACTCACTTCTAACCAGGTATTTCTAAGCAAACTTCTAAAACCTATCAATACTTTTTCACCACCCATAAGAGATACCTCAGGCCTTCCACTGACAAAAAGCGGTTTCACTGCTTATCCCCACCCCTTCTGGTGACCACATCCCCTTCTTTTAACCTTCTCCTCCCTGAACACTAATTATGCAAGAAGATATTCAAAAGCTGTGCCAAAGTGATGACATCCTTTACCTAAGATGATTCCGATGAATCAGACTATGTTATTGTCATTACCAATGTTCAGACATTCTACAGAGGGAGAAAAAAAATACACACATAATCAAAGCTATGTACATTATTTTCATTTTTCAGTAACAAATTACCAATGTCTGTTTTCAGTACCATGATACTGAGGGCCACAAAAAAACTATTTGAGGGACAATTGTGACAAAATACCATAATTTAGACAGCCCTGCTTTAAGAAGATTAAAAATTCAATAGATTACATATGGTCAGATAACGAGTGGAGAGCTAACTGTTACATGCAAGTGATAAGGGGTTTATCATGGGTGTTTACATGCATCGGAAGTAGCGTGCATATTACAAGTTTAAAATACACTTCTTTGCATGAGCGCAATTGAATTTAACGCATGTTGGGTGACTTCAGAGCTCTGGTTAACTATTACAGTAAAAAAAAAAGTACTGTTACACTCATAATAACACCATCTAATAAAACGTATTAAAAAAATGCAAAAAAAAATGTTATAAGGGCTCAAAGATATGAGGTCTCAGGTGTTAGAAAAAAAAGGCTGCAAAAGGATTTAACATAAGAGATACATACATACATACACTTTTAAATATGTGTATATAGATATATAGATGTGTGCACATATGTATTTATGTAGCGAATATATATATATATATATATATATATATATATATATATATATATATATATATACACAGTATATATCTATATCTATATCTATATATATATATATATATATATATATATATATATAAGTCAAAACAAAAATTTAAAGCAATAGGTGCCAAATGCGGTTAAAAAATGAATTTTATTTGTGTAGTCACACAATTAAAACATGGGGGTAGTACAAAAAGCAAACAAATTAGGCAACAAAACTGAGCACAT